>NW_006366098.1:0-792 GCF_000327345.1 Myotis davidii
TGCTCAACCACTGAGTCACACCAGCTGGGCAGTAGCACTTAATGCATCTTAAATTGGTAATCATGGGAACTCCACAGTTATTTTTCATTAATCATTCCTTGCTAGATGGAGATTTTTCAGGATCTTCCTCTCCCTTCATTTCGGTATTTTCCTTTGTGTCAGATAATGCAGAGTGAGAGGCATTTTCTTCTGGGTTTACTTGATGTGGAGACACTCCTCATGCCCTACTCCCAGCACACAAACCTGCACTGTGAGCAACAGGATGGCTTAAGGTCTGATGGACTCTGCCCCATAGCTTTGATCAATCTCAGATGTACTCCGTGGAATCTACACCACAGCTTTGCTGGATGTTACCTCCCTTTCTCCTCTCATATCTCACTTACCCCTTGTTCTGTCTTCCCTGAACAGTGCTAACTGGCAGGAGACAGGAGTTGGAAAGGGTGGCAAGAAAGTAGTACAAATCATAGCACAAATGCATGCAAACGTGTTCAATAAAAGACATGTGTGAGTATGTTCAAGGCAGCATGATTTTTAATAATCCTGAATGTGGGAACAACCCAAATATTTTTCTAGAATAGACTGGATCAATAGAGAGTGATATGTTTATAAAATGGAAAACTATACAGCGATGAGCAGGAACATTGCAACAACATAGATGAATCTCACTAACATAATGTGAGACACAAGAAAAGGACATGTTCTATGATTCTACTTACCTAAAGTTCAGAAATAGGAAAAACAGATTTCTGGTGTTTAAAGTAAGGGTAAAAGGCTATCATTATAGCCTTTGGT
>NW_006366099.1:0-793 GCF_000327345.1 Myotis davidii
TGTTGTTATTGTTTAGGACAAGAGGGAACCTATGTTACATGTAGTTGGGAAAATTTTGAATGGATATATCAGAATGCAAATGTATATATGTGCTTGAGAGAGAATTGGCAGGGAAAAAGGAAATAAAATCTGAAATTTTGGAAGAATACATATGGGATATTAACACAGAAATGAACCTTGACATGTAAAGCCATTTTCTTGGTTGTCATCTAATTATTTCAGTAATTCCACTGTGACCCAAAACATGCTTTTAAGCATAAAGCATCCTTCACCCTCACCCCAAACCAGTGCCCCTGCCACATATGTAGTTTCATACTTTTTGAACCTAGAATCCACATTTGATAATCCACTATATTTTTCTACATTGGACTCCATAAGAGTTGGGGTTATTTCTAAATCTAAAAATGTATTCTCTAAGTATGAATATTTGCCCTCACTAGGAGTATTTGAAAGAACTTATTACAGACTTTTGGGTGCACATAGGGATGCATATCTATTTGTGTGTGTGTTTCAAACATTTTTGCATCTACACCACTATGCAATATTCATTTTGCGGACAGTGACTATGGCTATGAGAGACACGGAGAGAGCCAGTGTGTTCCAGCTTTCTGGTACAATCCAGCATCTCCATCAAAGGACTGCAGCCTTGGTCAAAGCTACCTTAACAGCACTGGGTAAGTAAAACAATCAAATGAATTCCACTCACTGTTTTTGTGTTTCTCTAAGTTGGAATGAAAGGGAGCATCACTGTTGAAGCAGGATGGAATGTAGATAGTTTGTGTATATGGTTTCC
>NW_006366100.1:0-793 GCF_000327345.1 Myotis davidii
TGCTCTATCCAATGAGCAAAACCAGCTAGGGCTATATCAGTTCCTTTTAAAGAGCTTTCCCAAAAGTCCCACTTAGTCACTTTTACTTAGCCCTAATTTGCCAGAACTCAGTCACTTGGTCACATTTTACTACAAACAAAGCTTAGAGTGTGCTATTTTAGCTTGGAAGGAAACAGGGAGAATATGTATTTTGCAGGTTAAATAGTCTCTACTATAAGGGAAAGTGCCACCGCAATGCCTGTAATTGGTCAGATGCCTGCCTAGACCAAGTAGTCTCAAAAGGTCCTGTTTCTCCATTGATTACTGCTTATGTCAAAACTGGGGTGAAAATGTTAGTATTGCACATCATATACTACTTTACGGGTCTTATTCTTAAGTTTTGTAATAATTCTTCATTTATGTAACACCTTAATAATCCTTTCAACAACGCAATTCTTTTAGTATCCAATAGGTATACAAATCTGCATTACAGTGTGTTTCCCGGTTGTCTTGAGTTCATTGTTTTCTACTGCTTTCTTTAGGATTTTCAGCAGCATTTGGTTACAAACTGCTTGGCCTTGCCATAATGAGCTCCTTCAAGGAAGTTCTGCACTGAAACTTACTAGGATTCTTCAAGATGTTCCTCTGGGGACAGTTCTATCTCTTCGGATTCTTTTGGCCTTACCCAAAGGCAAGATCTAGATTCCCTGTAGTATTACCCAGTTAGGTGATCATTATTTTTCTTTCAGAAGTGGCATCTGCGGTTCACATTAACCCGGGGACACTTCAATCATCACTAAAATAGCATGGAGCA
>NW_006366101.1:0-793 GCF_000327345.1 Myotis davidii
AATGAAAAGGGTGACTGGTTTCTGTTAATAGTCCCAGGAAGAGCACTTTTCCATTCTTTTCCAGGAAGAATTTCTTAAAAGCTGTTTAACTACTTTAGAAGCAAAACATACACATAGTGGAAGCATTAGAGACCTTTTAAAATGAATTTAGTGCCAAAAAACAAACAGGTCTATGCTGGAGGAATAATAGAAATTAAGATGAATTTGTTTAAGTGCAATTAATCTTTCTGGTATTTCCTTGCATAACAATGAGCTCATGTTTCTGTCGATGCTTTAGCTGAAAGAAGGACTATGAATTAACATTTCTGGACTCTTTAGTTTAGTTGTTCAAAAATGTTTACTGTCAATAAAATGTACGCATTTTTACATTTCTCTGTTGACTTATTTTTCACATTTTCACGCAGGAAAAGAAGTAAACTATTGATACATCAACAACATGAACGATTATCAATATCATAATGTTCGGTGAAAGAATTAAATTAAAAGGATTTCATTTCACATGATTCAAGTTATATAAAATTCTAGAAAGGCCAAACTACAATGATAGAAAGTGAGTGAGTGATTAATGGGAGAGTAAGGGGTTGGAGAACATTGACTGAAAAGTTTTGGGGATGATAGATGTGTTTTATATCATGATAGTGATGGTGACTACACAACTGTATATATTTTTTAAAAATCTTTACTTACATATATGCAATTGATAAGTTAAACTCCCAAGAAATTGACATAAATGTTAGAAACAAAAAAATCCAATTCCCAGTTATTTTTTTTAAATATCCTATAAAGCTGGCAA
>NW_006366102.1:0-793 GCF_000327345.1 Myotis davidii
CCCCGTTGGAGATGAGCATGTCTGATGTAATCAGGGCTCTGCATTGCTTTGTTGGCACAAAATGCAGATCATTTACTCATAGTCGGATACATTATTTAGGAAGACCAAAAACCATGCTATAGACTCTTCTAATATTTAGTTCTTTTAAAAAGAGGTCTTTTTAATCTGTAAGCATGTAGACACGTAAAGGAAAAAAATAACTCTAAATTATTCAAGATTTACCCCTTTGGGGGCAATAGATTGAGTCTCGTTGTTTCTTTGGGAGAGCCTTCTGATATTAAAGAAGTGATGTTGCCATGTATTTTAACAGGGAGAGAAATTTGAAAACTTCTACTGCTCTAAAAATCAGATCTGGTCAGCCTTTAACACATATACATACACATAGACAAAGCTGCTTATCTGCCAAGATTGGATAGCTTTACCAAATGCAAATTTAATTAACTGAGAGAGTTAAACTTTAATAAACAATCAGGGTGATTATTAAGCACGATGGTGCACTTACAATGTGCTGTGTAAAGGCAATAGAGTGCCAGTACCTCCCTGGTTTGATTCCCCGAGCATTTCAAGTCATTACCTTTAGAGAATAAAACTAAAGTAATGGATAATTCTTTTTTTCCAGGGAGAAAGATGAATGTATACAACAAAAAACAACCTTTACTTGGGTAACGTGATAGTGCATTTTATATCAATTCAGAAAAACCAAACACTTACTATGTACAAGATAGGGTGTTATCTATTAAGGATAGAAAAATGGATAAATAACCCTGGCAGGTGTGGCTCAGTTGGTTGGAGT
>NW_006366103.1:0-793 GCF_000327345.1 Myotis davidii
TGCCAAGTGTCCATTGGATTTGGCATTTAAGGGGAAATTGGTGATTTTGATGAGGCAATATTAGAGGCAGAGGGTAAGGAGCCAGATGAAAAGAGGATTCTGAATAAATGGGAAATAAGTACCTGAGGAGAATTAGACCCTTACTACTTAGAATTTCTCAAACATCCTTCCAGGCTGGGGACTGGTTAGCAATGCAGAATCTCAGGCCCCACTCCAGACTATCGAATTAGAATCTTCATTTTAACAAGATTCTTCAGTGACTCTATATTAACATTAAATCTGAGAAGCTTGGGTTTAAGATTATACTTTCAAGAATATGGCGGAGAATGGAAGGAGATAGGATGCTAGAGGGACAGAAACACGATAGGATGAGAGGTGTGTGAGTGTATCCACAGGATAAGGAAAATGAGCCTGTCCAAGAGCTGAGGTTCAAAGGAGAACCAGAAAGGTCCTGGATGGAGCAAGTGTTTGAGGTGGCTGGGGACGCAGGGTTAAGAGTGAGTGGAGTGAGAAGAGGCTTTGTTTGTACAGAAGAAATGTGTCTTCCTCTAAAACAAAACACAAAAAAGCCTGTGAGGGAATGAATTGCCATAGGAAGAACAGCCACCTAATGGCCTCTATTTTATAGAGGAAGTGGAAGGAAAGGAAACTTTATGAGACTATAGGCAGTTCAATTAAATAGTGTTTGAAAATAGGTTCAGAATAACCACTTAGGGGAATCAGACAACTAACTGGCCAGAGGAGTCCCAACTTTACTGAGTGCTATTAAACACTTCATGGAGATTGGAAATCT
>NW_006366104.1:0-793 GCF_000327345.1 Myotis davidii
GTGGGGGCGGGCATGAGTGACAGGTTTTGGGGTGGGACCATTACCTCACTGTTTTGGGAACCTGCCTGGTGCTTCCCTCTCATGGGAGAGCTAAGCAGACCCCACCAGACTGCACATGAGGGTCAGGGAAATATTCTGGAACAGTCTCAGATGAGTGGCTCTGGGACAGGGGAACATCCTTAAAAATCTGAATAGCACCTCCCCCTCAAGGAAGACCCAGTGGTCTCATATTCCTGATTCCACCAAAGCCCTTTCAGAAACAGCCTTTCCAGTGACTAAGCCTGACAGTGGGCTGGAGGTGGAGACTTGGGACATTTGCTGGCCCGTCTCTGGGCCCCCTGATGCTAACAAGCTGCCCCCAGAGTGCAGCGTGGCCCCTCCCGGGTGCAGTCAGGCCCTGTGGCGGCAGCCACAAACTGGGTCACTTGAAGTTTCGGACAGTGTGCTGAGAGCCAAATGTGGACAGATGCTGACAGTGGTTAGCACAAAAGTACCTCCTGGGAGGCCCAGAAACAGCAGACAGAACAGTCAGCCTCCGTCAACAGAAGAGCAGGATCCAAAGGGAGCTCCCAGGAAGCACTAAACTCAGCTGAGACCAACTCCACTTCACTTTTGTTTTTCTCCTTTAGCATTATTTACTTTCTTTTTCTTTTTTATTGCTTTGTTGTTATTTTTCTCTCTTTTTTCTTTTATATCTCTTATTTTTTATTTTTCCTTTTCTTACTCTATTTTTTCTCTTATTTTTAAATTGTTTCCTATTTTTTTAAAAAAATATTTTTTAATTGATTTTAGA
>NW_006366105.1:0-793 GCF_000327345.1 Myotis davidii
ATATATATATATCATGGCATGATTAGAATTATTTAAAAAGAATGTTAGCATCATGACTTATCAGTCTGCCTTTCACATATCTGCTCTCTTTTCCATGCTCACACTAAGGTGACAAAGGGGCCCAGATATTACATTAGGGTGCTATTTAAAATGTAGTGAATTATTCTTATGATGTGATATGAATGTGTTTAGAAAAACACTGATCAGGGAATTCTAGTGTCTTAGAACTCAGGGCTATTTCCATGATTTTATTAATGTTTTTAGAGGCCTGGATTCTACAAACATTTGAAGAAAGATCTGACTTTCCCCAGAGAAAAAATTTTAGGTGTGTACACAGCCTCTCACATCAAACACACTTTTACCAACATTTAGACACATACAGACACACATTTACAAAAACTCTTACGTAGCTGTATGTTTCTATAGATATTTTTAATTAGAATAAGAATCTGTGATCCAATAGGGATCAGCAAAATATGAACCCATGAGCAGAATCCAGCCAACTGGCTGTTTTTGTAAATGGTGTTTTATTGGAAAAACAGCCTTAATCAGTTATGTATTTTTCATGGTTGCTTTCATGTTCTAATATCAGAGTTAAGAAGCTAAACAGAAACTATATGACCCACAAGCCTAAATTTTCTTTAATCTCACTATTTAAAAAAAGGTCAAATCTAGACCAACATTTTTCTTTACATATAAGGAAACAGATTTATAAAGGTTAAATAATGTATAAGCTACCTAGAGAACAATCTGACAACATGATGAACTAAAATATCAAGACCATTTTCTACTC
>NW_006366106.1:0-793 GCF_000327345.1 Myotis davidii
CAGAAGGTTGAGAACCACTGCCCTAGAGTGAAAGCATAGTGAGGTCGGATGCTAAGGTTATGGAGCTCATATCATAAGATGGTAATGTTGGTGCCTTCCAACATTAGAATTAAGAGGAACTTAAGTCTAAATTTTATTTAACTGTAATTTAAATTCAAATGTCAACATCCTCTGTGATTCCATTAAACTCCGTGAATGCCAAGGAACCAATTATATTCCCCGTATACTGACCACCTAACATGTCCCAGACACTGCACTAGGTGCTTAGGAAACATACAGTGGCAAATAAGACATCGCAAAAATAGTGCCTGCAATGGGCATACAGCTGGTATGCCAATGATGGTTATTTTGCCTATTTTTGTAAAGGTGGAAAAACTATAGTTTATTCATTTCTGCAGTAACCTTCTCCCTTCTATATATTAGATTCCGCTATGATATTTCTTTAATTCCTTCACTCTCTCCATCGCTTCCTTGCACAAGGATAAGGTTGCTTCCTGACACAGGGATTTGAGACACGCTTTTGCTCTGCGATGCATTGGTCCTCTGGTTATAACTCATATAGCTAATTACCAAGCATCTCCAGGTATCTGACATGGGAACAGGCATATTGCACTCATATAATCTCTTTTAATATGTTCCTATGTGTGGAATCTACTTGCACACATCAATTCTTTGCTTATATTTGCTTATGCCATCAAAATGACCAATGTAGTGAAACTAACAAAAATCAAATCATCCTGCTTTCCTACTTTGCTAGCACTAGTCTCAGTCTGCTCAGATCTACATAGTTCTC
>NW_006366107.1:0-793 GCF_000327345.1 Myotis davidii
TATAGGATATGTACAGTAATGTTTGGTTATCTAGTCATTGTTGGTTCATTGTGAATGGTGTCTAATGTGTGTGAATGTGAGCTCCAGGAGGGTCAGCTGGCACCTATTTTTTCACTACTATGGTCCCTTGCATATAATAGGTACTTGATAAATATTTCCTAGATGAATGAATGACTTAGACAGCCAGCTTCTTTTTTCATGATTTTTTTCAGCTTTGTTGAGATATCATTGACATGTAGCATTGTGTAAGTTTGAGGTATATGACATGATGATTTGATAGAGGTATATATTGTGAACTAATTACCACGTAAGGTTAGTTAACACATCCATTGCCTCACATAATTACCATTTTGTGTGTGTTGTGAGATCATTTAAGATTTACTCCCTTAACAACTTTCAAGTATGCAATACAGTATTGTTAACTATAGTCGCCATGGTGTACATTATATTCTCAGGAGTTATTCATTGTATAATTGGACGTTTGTACCCTTTGACTAACATCTCCCCATCTCCCCCCGCTTCAGCTCCTGGCAACCATCATTCTACTCTGTTTCTATGAGTTTATGAGTCTGCTTTTAAACTTCAAGGCACAACTCTTATGCCATAAAAGCCTAGTGAAAATTAGTTTATTGGTGTGTTTTCCTCCTGGTTATATGAGAACAATACAAATCCCATGAATAGAAGAGAAAAAAGATGATAGCTGGATTTATATAAAAGGTATGAGAAGAAATCAGTGTCACGATGATTTGTGAAGTTCAGTTTTACTTTTTTAAACTATCATTTCTTAAGAACT
>NW_006366108.1:0-793 GCF_000327345.1 Myotis davidii
AAATGAAGGGGGTGGGGGGCTTTGTTCATAGGTTATAGAGAATTGTAACATGGCAACAGCAGAGCATTAAGCCCAGTGTGGAGCCCTTCTGATTGTGGGGGCCTGGGCACCTACACGGGTTGCAAACTCATGAAGCCCACCCTGCCTGACACCCAGGAAGCGCTCAACAAACTGTGCTGAGGGGAAGGGTGATGGATGAAGGGCAGGTGGAGGGTGCCTTTCAGAGTGCTTTGACTGACAGGTGGGCAGAAGCTCAGCCCTGGGTGTTGGATTCAGGGTTCCTTCTATCTCAGCCTGGGTGGGCCTGTGCTGCAGGGCCTGCCTGTGGGATATGAATGGCTGGGACCTGCAGCCTTGCCTACGCTTCTCTTTGCCTTCTCTGGCCTCTCCTGTGTCCACCCATGTGGGCCGGCAGGCTGCCATCTTTTCCAAAAGTCCCAAAGGGATTCCTGGCAGAAGCACCTCTGCTCCAGAAAAGAGACAAGACCAGGTTCCTTTGTACCAGGTCTTGGAGCTTTCTGCTGCTCAAGGTGAGGCTTAGCCGGACACCCTCCCAAAGGAAACCCCACCCCCAAATTCAGCCCAAATGCCCTGAGCTGACATTCTGTAGCCCCTCACATGGACACCACTGGTTTGCAGGTTTGCCTCTGGGGCAGCCCCAGGAGGGAAGGAGGCAAGCTGAACTTTGCCCCACATTTCTCACTGCCACTCTGGGCAAAGACTTACATACAGTAGGTCCTCCCTCTTACGTCAGAGATCCGCTCCTACGGTGCAACCTAACACGATTTTCGCC
>NW_006366109.1:0-793 GCF_000327345.1 Myotis davidii
GCATATTATGCTTTTATTATTATAGATGCTCTATCTGCTCATGACCATCCTGAGTCATATTTAAGTCCAACTGAATCCATAAACCAAAACCAATTACATGAGAACACTTACTTCTTGCCCATGTGTTAAAGTCAAGTTGAATATAATCTCATGATCTGCATAGTCAGTTTACATGCTATAATTAATTTTTTCCATCTGAATGGTCTCAAGGCAACTTCTCCTTAAATTAAGTTTAGCAGGAACAGGTTAAACCCATGAAATCTAGTAGTGTAGAAGAACTCTCCACTAACCAAAACCAAGGTGGAAACAAGAATCTGAATTATTTAGCCTTGTAAACACATTCCCAATTTACCTGTGTAGGGTGCTTATAAAGAGGAATCATCTCTTTGCCACCATTGTATCAATCCCATTATATCAAGATGAAAATCCACTTACTTAACTCAATTCATTTCAGTAAGCATTTACTGAGAAATTACTTCTCCAAAGGCCCTGAGCCAGTTTCTGAGGATACAGGATAACCACATATAGGGGCCCCAGAGTTTAGAGGGGAAGACACAGCACTCCAATGCAGAGTAAAATAACAGACAGAATCTGTGAACACACATTCTATTATTCAGAGTAAAATATTAGACAGAATCGTGTACAGACAAGCATGTATGGCACATTCTATTTAAGAAATGAAGTTAGTTTCCTATTTGCATGTATAGATTCATATTCCTATTATTTAGGCTTCTAATTATAAGACAGGCTCAAAATGTTTCTTAAACTTTTTTGAGGAATTTGCATATTTACA
>NW_006366110.1:0-793 GCF_000327345.1 Myotis davidii
TGTATACATTTTTGGGGGACACCCTGTATATGATAGTCATTGATATATTTCAATCTTCCTCCACTTTACCAAGTCCACAGGAGTTATGCACCTTCATGTGGTGACACCTTGAGCCCTGAGTCCATATCTTTCCATCTGATGCTGACGCCTTTCATCTTCCCAGGTGCATGTGATGGGGTCTGTGTGGACAATTCTCATTGCAGTCAACCTTGCCCTCCAGATACTCCGGGAAATATGGGGTTTTTATGTAGGCAAAATAAATGGCACAAGATCACTGATACCTGCCAGACTCTTACCGCCTTCAACATCTTTGAGGTAATATCTTTTTTCTCACATGCAAAGTGAAGCCTCAAATTAGCCATGCATGTTACACTCAGTAAGAGAGAATGACAGGGTGATAAGTAGAGGTGCTTGCGGCTGAATACATAAACATCTACTTGTTCTTTCTCTATATCTATACTGGAATGGCATTCCTAACTTTGGGCACCTAAAAGTCTGTTCTCATGTCTCCCACACCTTCCATGACACAAAGGCACTAGATCGCTAAGGCCAGAGCTAGAAGAGCTGTCTAGAATCATCACAGTTTACTTGTCCACTTTCACTCAGCTCTTTAATACCCCAAAGCCCAGCTACTCAATGTGTACTTCACTGACTGGCAGCACAGGGCATCTCTGAGAGCTTTCAGACACGGGGCAATTGGGCCCCATCCAGACCTGCTGAATCTGAACCTGCATTTTACCAAGATCTCCATGCGACTCCAGTGCTCAGTAAAGCACAAGAAGAAAGCTGAACC
>NW_006366111.1:0-793 GCF_000327345.1 Myotis davidii
TTTACCCCTAGAAACCTGGCTCATGGGAATGAATCTGATAGGACTGCTTTTACTGAGGCAGTACCCTGAGGGTGTCAAAATTCCTAGCTCACTATTTACTGATATGTGAACCCAAGCAAGGCAATAACCCTCTCTAAGCTTTCATTTCTTCAACTCTAAGTAGGGATAATAATAGTACCTACCTAACCGTGTTGTGATTATTAATAACAATAATGCATTTAAGTGCTTAACAATACCTAGCTAACAAGAAATCCTTTCCTTATCCCTCCAATGAAAATAGTATGTATCATTAAAAAATAACAAAAAAGAGCCCGACTTCATTTCCTTTTACATGGATTCCTACAAAGACTTCCCAATTAGACTCCCTAGTCTGCAGAGTAATTTTCTAAAAGACAGTCTTACCTCTTCTCAAAAGCAAAACAAACAAACAAGCAACTGCATTGACTCTCTGTTGCCTTTTGAATCCTACTAAAGTTCTCCATATGAGTCTTAAGGCACCAGGGGTCTGGCCTCACTACACATTCAACTTTAACTATCAGGACCTCTCTACCCATCTTTCAAGGCCACCTTCTCAGCATCCACATAATTCATCCCCTGCCTCTGTGCTCTTTCAGTCCTTAGAGTTATCATCCCATAAGCTGGCACTGAATCACTGCACTAAGTGTGTGCTCACTGCCCCTTCTCATGTATGAGTTTTGTTGCCCCAGGAGCAGCGAATTCCTTACAATTCCCAGCACAGTCGTGGTTCCTAGATATTAGGAAGTACTTAGATCAGTGGTTCTCAACCTTCCTA
>NW_006366112.1:0-793 GCF_000327345.1 Myotis davidii
TTTTTTGAGAACATTGAACAGGTGCTGTGGGGCATGATAGCAGAGGTGCCAACTGCATTAATATAGAGAGGCCAGGCATCACTTTTCTCCAAGCTTTTTATTATTTTTACTTAAAAAAAATTGTTTTTCAGAGAAAGGGGGAGCTAGGGATGCTACTCTGAGCATTGAACTCTGCCAATTCTTTGCCCACCTCCTCTACCCCAGTCCTATTTCTCTACAGAGAATCAGGCAAGGGATTGTCACCCAGAAAGAATTATCCCAAAAGTGTACAGTTACTTTGGACTAAAGAATATATATGCTAAATAGAGCATCAGAGGAGGAGGTGGAGGAAGAACCTCAAAAATTTTTTTGTTGTTCAAATGAAAAACATCTAACTGTAAAACTCTATTTCCTTAGTCTCTGTATTTTGCTAAGCTAGTGAGTTATAAAGAACCACAGCTGAAAAACAAAAAACAATTTGTTTTTCTCTGAGGAATTCACGGGAGTGCTATTTCTCAGCCTCTGGGGTGTGATCCTGTCTGCATTTGTAAATCTTTTAGTAAATGGAAAAATGATACCCTTCTCATTCCGTCTGTGGTCTGTTAATGGAGTGGGCTCTGAGGAGGAGTCAGAAGAAAACTGATCATGGGCCAACCCATGAGAGATGGCCAAAGGCCTCCTGGCTTTTGAAGGCCAGAGCCTTGGAGTCCTTATTTAAAGGCTGAATGTCACCTGTCACAGAACTCCATACACACAAGGGGCTGTCCAGTAGGGCTGTGGGTAGGACAGTTTGGGGGAAAATGGTTAATGTTGC
>NW_006366113.1:0-794 GCF_000327345.1 Myotis davidii
CTCTCTCTCTCTCTCTCTAAAAATCAATGGAAACACATCCACAGGTAAAAACTTTTTTTTAATTAGGATATCATTTTACAAAATATTTCTTAGTAATTTATGATAGCAAGTATTTTAACTATGTGTGATATTACATAGTAAACGGTACAGATATCTATAGCTATACATACAAATATATATAAAATGAAGACAGTAATTTTAGTTTCTGCTCAGTGCCCTACTGGCAAGTATTTTCTGAGACAAGAACAAGGTTCAGAAAATGCATGTGTCTGGGGGTGAGAAGGGGCCACAGGAGACAGCTCAGCTCACAGAATCATCCCCATGGTGGAGACTCACTGTGGAACCACCTGTGAACATTCAGAGTTGGCAAGCACTTTGGAGAACTTCTAATCCAAACCCTTCTTCAGTTAACAGGTAGAAAAAACCTCTTATGGAATGATAAGAGTGAACATCTTCCACAGAATACTTTAATGGCAACATTTACCAAAGACGAAAGGAAACTGTATAGATGAGATGGCACCTTACTAGGGGAAGCAAAATAGTAAAGGCCCAAATCAAATCTGTTTTACTCAGAGATAGGTCACTGAAACAGTTACTGACTAGCAAACAGAAGTTTCCTTCCAAAAAAGTGTTTACTTATACTATCTATATGAAAGAGCACATTAAGGATCTTAAAAAAACAAGTAAACAGCACATATAATGGGAGATGGAAGCAAAGAGTGTACAGCAAACCAAGATGAAAGAAATAAGTTGTGCAAAAACATATATTAACTAGAGGCCCGGTGCATGAAAAT
>NW_006366114.1:0-794 GCF_000327345.1 Myotis davidii
GGCATGTGCTCTGACCGGGAATCGAACCATGAACCCCTGGTTCACAGGTCCATGCTCAACTACTGAGCCACCATGGCCGGGCCATTAGACAATTTCTTCTTTTGTCTAATCCTGTCTTGGTGCTGACAGCTCAGACGCTTCTGCTTGCTCCACAGCTCATAACAGGACAGGGATAGACACACTATTTATCACTGTTCTCAAAACACCTGAAGAAAGATAACAAAGGTCTTGAAGGTATAAAAGAAAGCAAAGAGAATGATGCAGGGACTAGAAGGGCTGATGGATAGAGACAAAGTGATAAGAAGTATTCATTCTAGAAAGACTGAGTGTGTAAGGAGATATCATCTAAGCCTATAAATGAATCTTGCGCAGAGAGCAGAATGGACTCAGCATGCTTGCTGGGATGCATGGCCTCGCAGGTCAGACAAAGGAGAAGTGGAAACAGTAGAGCATTGCACACCAGGTTAGAAGCATAAATATTACAGCTCTTCAGTTCCTCATTCAGGCCAGAATCCGGAAGCAAACAGAAAAGTGCCTGAGTGGCAAAACTATGGTGTTATAGTCGTATGAGGGCTTTTTGTGACACCATTTAGATTCATTATTTAGACTTCATATCCCTTCATTTTCCTTCTCTCTTACTGTTACCTGCTAAGAAATTAGCCATTGTTTTCATATAAAACACTACATTCAAATGAGATACTTTTCCACAGCATGCATACTCTACCTTGTAAGTCAATACATTATAAGGCCAAACCAATTTGCTAATTCTATTATCACATAATGTATTTCTGATA
>NW_006366115.1:0-793 GCF_000327345.1 Myotis davidii
TGCTCACAGAATGCAGAGCTGGCTGCACACTCTGCCCCCCAGGCAGGTAGAGCCATTACCTCTTCCCCAACCCTCCACTCTTTCTTTTCCTTATCAGTTGTTTTGGCATTTTAAACCTGTCTTTATAGAGATATACAAATAGACATAATAAAAGAGAATAGTATAATAAAGACTTGTGTCTACCCATCTCACAAATTCAGCCCAATTATCAATGATAGCCATATTTTTATTCCTCATCTCTGTTTCCCCTCCCTGCTATTGGAATTATTTTCTGTCCACCAACTGTTTGATTACCTTGAAGAGAGTGTGTATAGGACAGGCAGGATATGTTGATAGTTTTTGCTCTTTTTACCAGTTTTCCAAGTAATACATTGATGTGCTAGAAATATCTCAAGCTGACCAATTTAGTTGTTTTAAGTTTGAAATCATGGATTTTGAACCATATCTTATGGGTTTTAATCCATTGTAGTCATTATTCCTTATGATGTTGTCTCATTCTAACCAGAGTTAAAATTGGCCTGTTTGTTGTTTTGCACACCACTGGTAGTATTTGATGAATCCTTTGTTTCTGTCATTACAATCCATATTTTCTACCTGAATCAGATCTAGAACTAGCCATTATTCTGAGAAGCTCTGCTTGCTTTCTGTGGAAAATAGAATTAAGAGTCCATTTCTGGATGAGGAGTAATAATTGATGATGTGTTGAGATACCAGCCATTTTCACTGATCAAAACCAATAAAGATGTTTCTAAGAAGGGTTTACACCAGGGGTGGGCAAACTTTTTGACTTGAG
>NW_006366116.1:0-794 GCF_000327345.1 Myotis davidii
CCTTCCTCTCTAAAATCAATAACAATAAAAAATAAAAAAGAATAAAATGTATACATTTAGTCTATGGCCATACCACCCTGAATGTGCCTGATCTCATTTACACATCTAATTTTCTTTAACATAACTATTGAAAGCTCTCTGTATATTTGATGTGATTCTGAACAGATGGAACTAAGACTGTGAAAATTAATTAAAGAGGAAAAGGATGTATACAAATGTATGCACAGTATTCCTTGGGTGAGATTAAAGACATGAGCCATTTTTGTCACAGACAAGTAGAAATATCTCAAGTATACACAAGCATATATATCTCTCTGAAGAAAGAAAGGATATGTGAGGAAGAGTGTTCACAACAAGGAAGAGACAATTCCCTAATCTGCCATCAGCCCTGTACAGTTTGATTACCATTGAGAATGGGCTGAGTGAGTGAGGAGAAAGGGCAGTACTCAAGCCTTAGAGTAGGCTGCCAGGAGAGGAAAGAAAAACTCAATTCACTTTTATAGAGTTTACACTCTTTAATCTCACCTCAGTTAATTCCCTTCTAACTAATTAAGAGATGCTAATTTGCTGCCAAAAGCAGTAAATAGCAGCAGGATTTACTGTTTGTGATATATTACAGTTTTCAAAGAACCAAACTATAGGGATGTTGTGTAACAACATGACAACTAAATTAAGAGTAAATGGAATAGAAAAGAATCCTTAAAATCAATCATGAGGCTACTCTTTATTCTTACTGTGTTGTTTGATTTAGATTAACGATTAATATCTATATAATAAAGAGCCAGGGTCATAAC
>NW_006366117.1:0-794 GCF_000327345.1 Myotis davidii
CCCCCCACAGGGCTGCGGCCCCCAGAAACACCACCCAACTCCACCCCTGATGTAGAGGGAAGCAGAGAGAAGTCATAGTGGTTCTTCCCTGGCTCCTGTTTATGGGCTGCTCTTACACGCACAGTCCTATGTAAACGGTGACAGGTAAAGTTTCAGGTGGAATGGGCTACCTAATGCATTTTAAGACTGAAAGCAGAATGTTAGATGACATCATGGGAATACTTGAATGGGAGCGCCTAGCACTCCTTCGAGTCAGTCTCCCTGTGAGGCAGGCAGCGGAGGAAACAAGGCCCTAAACGTGTTATGGAGCAGCCCTGAAAGGCTGGTTTTAGGTTCTGGGGAAAAGAAAAGGTAGTGGATCACTGCTGTCTTACGAAAAAGAATTTTTGCATTCTAAAGCAATTAAGAACGGTAGGGTGCAGTAATTCCCTCTGACCCGTGGTTTTGCTTTCCATGTTTTCAGTTACCCACAGTCAATCACAGTCCAAAAATATGAAATGGAAAAATCCAGAATAATTCATAAGTTTTACATTGTGTGCTGTTCTGAGTAGCGTGATGAAATCTTGCACAGTTCAGCTCTGTTCCGCCTGGGACAGGAGTCATCCCTCCGTCTAGTGTACCCACATTGTATATGCTCATTAGTCACCTAGGAGCCTCTGGGTTATCAGATGGGCTATTGCAGTGTCACGGGGCTTCTGGGCCAGGAACCCTTATTTTACTTCATTATGACTCCAAAGAGCAAGAGCAGTGATGCTGCCAATTTGGATTTGCCAAAGAGAAGCTGGAAAGTGTAC
>NW_006366118.1:0-794 GCF_000327345.1 Myotis davidii
TAGTGTCACCCAGAGGTCAGGGGTTGCAGGAAGCCACCAGCACGGGAGCCCACGCTGCCATGCTGCTGCTCAGACGCCTATGCCCGTCTGCTGCTGCCACTGCTCGCAGAACTGGAGAAAGGCTTCCCCCATCTGCCCACTCCCAGTGGGTTCTCACTGGGAAAACCTGAACTAGAAACCCACGGCCAGGGAGTTCAGGCGTTTAAAGCCTTCTAGGCCCTGTGATTACGGGAGAACGTGGATAAGCAGAGGAAGTAGATAGGGACTTCAGTAAGTGATGCTGTGAAATCACTTATGCTTCTGGGAAAAACACACTCGGGTTAAATCCTCAATTCACACCTTATAAACTCATAGATGTCAGAAAAAAAGTTAAAATTTAAAAGGAATAATAATGAAATCATCTCAATTAGACAAAGAAGACTAGGGGGGGTCATACGAATTACTTTCTACATTATATACTTCTGCACTGTTTACATTTTTGCAATAATTTTATAATTCACAAAAACAATGTTTTTAGGAATGGAAAAATGTGGTCAAGCTTTAACAGCCATAACAATAAAATAAGCTACTAAAAGCAAGGCTAGTCTATAACTAGGGCCTAATCTCTGTGCCCCCACCCTCTCCCAGGCCAGGTTCCATCCCCTGTGGACCACTGCTCTCTTCTGGTGACAGTATTTACTAAGGAATGAAGTCTCTCTGAGCAATTCCCTAAGCAGGAAGCCAGGTAAAGGACTAGCCGTGTTAGTAAATAGACATGTTCATACATACAATAAAAATGAAGCTACAGCCCTAAC
>NW_006366119.1:0-794 GCF_000327345.1 Myotis davidii
CTGCTTCAAGAACTTAAACTGTAAATATGGACTTTAAACTTCAATGTAAAACAAAGAACAAGAGTCTCACTTTAGTAATACCCACACTGGCACCACAGCTAAAACTCATTGGCACATAACTGACAAAACCCAATTAGCAATAAATAAGGACAACATGATATATAGACAGACAGATGGAAGTGCATAAACATACAAGAAAAGCAAAGAGACTAACAAACATACGGAGGGGTCTGTTTTAAAAGAGTGAAAGATACTGATTTATTTGGTACTTTAGTGAGAAAAATAGGTTTGTTTGTAATTATTCTTAAAGTAATTAAACTGAATCACAAGGGCACACCCTTAAATAAGTAGGAAGAAAATTAGCAAAGGGTAGGCCTCCTATAAAGGTTCCAAATTTTAAGGTAGCAACAGCTCTGTCAAACTTAAATCTGGATATTAAAATCCAAGGGAGAAAGAATAAAAGCATTGGGGGCTAAAGGAGATGATAGGTAGAGGGGGGAATTGAGGAAGCAGGGTTTTTTTTTATGAAAGTTGTCTGCCCTACCTTCTTCCCCAGCGCTGAGTTTCTCTTCTCATAATCGGTGTCTCCCTGGAAGTACAGTGTGAGTGGTAATGACTGCCTGCCTCCCTAATGAGTCCATTTTCCTGCTCTTGATGTTGTGTATATACACACACTGCAACCTACCTTACAAACCACAGAGACGGGAAGAGAAAGAGAGCAAGAGAGGGAGGGAGAGGGGGGTCAGTGAGGGAGAGAGAGACAGAGCAAGCGAGTGAGAGAGAGAGAGAGAGAG
>NW_006366120.1:0-794 GCF_000327345.1 Myotis davidii
GTGTCATAGGTTCGCCATCACTGGCTTAAGGAACGGAAGAGCCACAGCCCTCCCTGGGGCAGAAAAGCCTTCACTGGATCCAGTGGTGATGCAAAGCCAGTGTCTTTGTCAAGCTGAGCAACCCAACTCATTTCCGACCATTGCCTTTAATTCTTGGATCTACTATGCAGCACAGTACCCTATACATAGCTGGTGTTTAATAATGTTTATTGGGGGCTGCAGGGAAAGATCCAGAGACAATTAGAGGAAGAAAAAGTTAAAGCTATTTAGAGCACCCTGAACTTTTTAGGTTGGTATTATGAAAGTTAATCATGCTCTCCTATAAAATGTTCAGTTACTCAGGGAAACCCTACATAAGTTATTCAAAACATGTCTTGTTTGGTTTGGTGGTTTTAAATATTTAGAAGAAAAAGCATCTTGTCCTTCTTAAGAAGACAGGTGATTAAATCAAGGCACCTTTATTAGGAGGGAGAGACTGAGAAGAAATGAGGTACGTCTCCTGAATTAGACACTCTAACTTTTTCCTCTTTTTAAAATTCTACCCTTGTGTCTGGATCTATACAGGAAGCTTCTGTGAATACTCCGTTCAATAGGTATTTACTCAAGATCAATTCCAAAGGAGGCAGAGTCTGACACAGACGAGTGCAGAAAATTTTAAACCTCTTTTTCAACTGTCTTTCAAAAATCAGAGCCAGTTAGTTTAGATACTACAATTTTAATAATTGGAGGTACACTGGACTTACGATTCTGTCTTTAAAAACTATTTTTAAAATGCTAGGTATCTTCTTTATGCT
>NW_006366121.1:0-794 GCF_000327345.1 Myotis davidii
AACCACTTAGTGGTAGGATTATGGGTATTTTTTACTTTCAAAAGTATCCTAGCATGCTATTCCATAAATAAATATTGAGATGAATACGAACAAATCCAAAATCCATTTGGCTTTTAGCATTCAAGATCACTTTTTAAGTGGGTTGTGGCTACATTGTCAGGCTTGCTCGATCTTCCCATAGCATTTAACAGTTATTATTTACGTTCAGTTATTTTAGAGATTGAATTGTGTATTACTTCAAAAATGGCACTTTGAGAGTTGGAGAGATTTTGCCGTGGTACGTATGTGAGGTGACTGTTTATATTGGACTCTAGTTGCCTTTCCCTTCCTTCCTGCAGTGCACATACTCCTCATTGGCCACACTGTGTCTGCTCTCTATGGCTGGAATTCAGAGTTGAATCAGTTCTCTTTTATTCTGGAAGCACCTTCTGCTCACGATGCAGCTTCGGTCACAGTCAAGTCCCTTAATTCAAGCAAGGATTTAATTGCTCTAGTGGGAGCCACCCACTCACACATATATGAGCTGGCCTATGTTTCAAGCCAGTCTGACTTTATTCCTAGGTAGGTTGAACATTTTATGTTGTCTTTATACTCACCATAATTTTATATGATACCTAATTTCTAAGTCTTTATCCAATGACTTAAAAATGTATGAAATATAAGAGCTATTTATAAACCATGCATTTGGTTGTTATCCAGATTTCTAATATTTATTCTACCAAGTTAGTAGTATATGAACACTTCATGTTAAAATTTTACTTATGAAATGTGATTTTTCCAAATTTTGAATATCA
>NW_006366122.1:0-794 GCF_000327345.1 Myotis davidii
AGTCCACAGGCCGATGCTCTTTCCACTGAGCCAGATCAGCTAGGGCGACCCTTATGTTTAGATGATGATGTAGAGATATTTTTAAAAAATGATGTAAAAATGAAGAACATTTTGCATGGGCCATCTTCTTAATACATTTAGATTTCTGCAGACTTTCAAGGGTTAAACACACTCTTTGCTGATGACTTCTTTTTGGATATGATGCTTATTTAGCTTATTTTCCTCCTCTAAAGACACGTGCAAATTTCTGAGAAACAAGATGTAACTTTAAGCAGCAGGGCCCGGGGTTGTAATTCAGTAATTTAATTTAGTAGATGCTGTCATCGCTCTTACTTCGTTGAGCCCTGTGACACTAGTTAGAATAGTGTCATTTCCATACAGTGTTAAAACTAATTAGTAGCTCTCCTGGGGTCTCACCCCATGGGAAACAGAAGACATCAGAGTGATCACCCGATCTCTCCCCTGCCCTGGGCCATCCTCCACACCTGTGACCTCCGCCAGGCTACTGTACTGTAAACACGACATCATCTTTAGATGAAACACGTGTCACTCCAACCTGTTCTGTTCATTATTTCAAATGTCTGTTATTTGGATAATCTTTACTGCCTATATATTTTTTTTCTTTCTTTAAATAATGGCTTTATTGAGATGTAATTTATCTATTTAAAGTACACAATTCAGTGGGTTTTGGTATTTTCAGAGTTTTGCAGCCATCACCACTATCTAATTCTAGGACGTTTTCATCACCCCAAAAAGAAACTCTGTACCCTAATGGTCACTCCCCATTTTCCCCC
>NW_006366123.1:0-794 GCF_000327345.1 Myotis davidii
AGTAGAGAAATATTTACTTTATTTCAAAACTGAGTGAGTCCCTTTCAAAATACAAGTCTCAGAAAACAAGGTAACTAATATGAAAATCTTTTAAAAGGGCTTAGAATTATCCATTTAAACATATTGTTTAAATGCTTGCTCCAAAAATCAGGGTCGTATTCAATTTTATCCCAGTGGTTGATGATGTACATGGCCTGTAGTGGCCAGCTTTCTCTCTGTTTTCAGAATCTCATGTTTGCTATTAAGGATATATGTCTGATCACATTTAAATAAGCAAAATATGAATAACTTTTCAGTAAAACAATGTTTCATTGAAACAAAAACTCTTCTGGGCTAATCCTATTGTGAATAAATAAAGTCTTTTACTGCAGAAATTTATAAAACCCTAACATGTTATTACTGTGCATCCTGGGTTTTGGATTGATAGGTAATTGATTGATATTTGAATTGATTGTTATTATGATAACATGCATAAAAAGGAAAAACACACATATGTATTTTGTTCATTTCACCTGTGATAATGTTATTTCAAGTAGAGAATGTTTATATGAACATATAAATATGGAGGTAAAAACATCAGTGAAAGACATACCTCAATCCACATTTCCTACTACAACCTCTACCTTAATTGATCTTTCAGTCTAATTCTAAACCGCTACTACCACACATTCTTGTCTCTTATTCTTCTTTCCTCCTGTTCTTCAGTTCTTGGCAACTTTTTTAAAGAAAATAAAAATTTTTGTTGATTTCAGAAATGATGGGAGAGAGAGTGAGAGAGATAGAAACATCAATGA
>NW_006366124.1:0-794 GCF_000327345.1 Myotis davidii
ACACGCGTGTCACAGGTTCGCCATCACTGATTTAGAAGGTAGCGTCACAATATAAACCTGAAGCTAACTTTGGATTTTCCATGTTTCCTTTGCTGTAGTATTTATGCATTTGACTTGAAATTTGAAGACGCATCCATGCTCGTAAAAGATCAGAAACAACAGATTTCGGAATAATTGCCTCCTTCCTGTCCCTGCAGCATCCCCAGAATTGGCCCCCCAGAATTGGCCCCCAGGCAGCAATGGTGGGTGGCAGACTCCAGAAGTCTCACGGGGTCCCCATATAATAGTCCCAATGTAGCAACCCCATCTCACAGGTCTGAGCCCCAGACCCTCCCTCTAGCCCCAAATGAGTGGCCGCCCTCCTCAGGGGCCTGCATCCCAGTTCTGTGAGCGCTTGCCCCTGAGTCCTCAAGGGTCCACGCAAGCCCTCCTCTGGTCTGAGTGCAGCTCCTCAGAGACCTCTGAATTTCTAGGTTTCAACTACTGACCTCTTCCTGTCTTTCTCTATGCCCTGCTTTCTGCCATGACTCTGTGTGTAACCTCTGTGGTCTCCTTGAGCTTTTTTGTTCTCCAACACCTGCCCGTATTACCTCTGCTGAGAAAGGGATTCTGTTTTCCTGGTTGGACCCTGTCTGGAAAACAAAAGATACCTGCTGTGAAGTCTTCCATTTGAAAAAGGACAGAATGGGACGCACCCTCGAGAGGTCACTGGCCCAAAGCACATGCTGTGTCCCCAGGGAAAGGAAACCAGGGCCCCCTATGCTGGCAGTGGGAAGCGTTCATTGGCCAATCCA
>NW_006366125.1:0-794 GCF_000327345.1 Myotis davidii
AGCAAGGCACAGAAAATAATGTTAAAATTCTAGATGAACACATAAACTGTTATTAACAGTGCCTAACTCTAGAGAGTGGAGGTGGGGCCATGGAGGTTGGAAGAAGACAAGTTCTCATTGTATATCCTTCTGTACTGCTTGAATGTTTAAACATAATTTAAAACCTACTTTTAGAAAATGATGAGGCAAGAGCAAGCATTTTGGGGGAACCTCTTATTTTCCAGCTACTATGTTCAGTGCTTTATGTGCACAAAAACAGAAAGAGTAAGCTGGACACTATGATCTCTTTCCCATGAAGTAGAAACTGAAGTTTCAAGGGGCAAAATAATTTGTTCAAGGCGACCCTCTTACCATCTTCCTTCAATAATGAAACAGAGTATTTGTAAACTAGAGAAATTCTTTCCAAACTGAGGCAGCCCACAGCCACCTTCCTGGGGACAGCCTGCCTAACTGGGCAGTGATGGGGATGGAAGGGGGTAGGGGAGAGAAAGCAAGACAAAAGGCTGCTGACTGTGGCCGAGGTCGAAGCAAATTTTTGGAAATATCTCCATACCTATACCTCACAAGGGGAGGGGGCCTAGGGACCCCAGGGACACACACTGTTCAAGTAAATAACACTTGGCAACCAGGGCTCAAACACATGAAGGGAAATATTTCCCTAATTAAAAATAAATCAACTTCAAGGGAGACCCAGTTGCAGCTCCATGGAGAGGCGCTGCGCAGACCAGCAGAATCCCAAGGTGAGAGTGGCGATTGGAAGCATCCGGCAGCCACACCTAAGGACTGCCTGTGTC
>NW_006366126.1:0-793 GCF_000327345.1 Myotis davidii
AAGAACTCTTGCTTCCAGACCACAGCCCAGGCCCTCAGGCCACTTCTGGTGCAGCGGAGGTGAACATACGTGCTCAGCCAGGAGAGCAGCAGGCAGAAGCTTTGCTTTGAGAGACAGGGAAAGGGGAGGGCGGGAGGAGGGAGGGAGACACTGGTCAAAGAAGATGTCCTGTCCTAGCCAGGCCTCCCAGGTGACGGTGACAAAGACAGAAGGCAGTACCTTAGGAACAGGGCATTCCAGGCCATGCTCTCAGCCCCGCTGGCCAATTGCTCCTTGAGAACATACAGATTCTAAAGGCAGAAGTAGGTTCGCCCATGCTGAGAGTCTTACATTAGATTAGAGTTATCTGAAAGGAATAAGTAATTGTACTTTTTTCCAATTGTAAAAATATACATGTCTGTGGTAAAAATTCAGGAAAGTAAAAAGCTTGTAAAAATTACCCAAAGTCCACCATGCAGCAATGAATACTGCAAATGCAGTATTTAGAAAAGTATTGAGCAGCTCTTTATTCATGTAGAATAAAAATGATAAATAACTTTTCAAAATTATAATCTTAACACAAATGATTTTTGTAACCTGTAATATGTGTGGAAATCTCAAAATTAATGATTACAGATTACATCATCCTTTTTATGGTTGCATAGTATTTGGGTGTCAATAACTTATTTAAACAATTCTCTTTTTAAAGACTTTTCAGTTTCTCACTATGATAAGCAACATTTCAAGGAACATCATGCGTGCACACATATATTTTTGCATGTCTGTCCCATTATGTGCTTAGGATAAATTCTAA
>NW_006366127.1:0-794 GCF_000327345.1 Myotis davidii
TGAGACTAGAATTCTGGTCTTCTGATGCACCAGGTAGGTCTCTCTTATGCCATTACTGCTATCCTCTCCTGGGTGTGGGAATCGCCGATTAAGCATTTAAGATCATTCTCCGCTCTGAATTTCTGCCTGTTGCCTAATCCAGTCCACCTACTGCATTTTCCTTCTCCCCCTCCCCTTGTTAATTCACAGTGATACTAAGACAAAGTGATCATCTGACCTAAAGATTGGGGTCTTTGGAAAACCAGAAGAGCTTCTCTATCTCTGTATCTTCTTTATCTAAAGAGAAGGTTCCTGAATGTCTAGTGGTTCTCTGAGAAGCTAGGGAGCTTTGCTACAAATGTATTAGCTTGGGCCCCATCCCAGTCCAACTGAAGCAGAATCTGCTTGTCCTTTGGAGCCATACAAAATAATATGAATGTTTCAAATGCAAAGTCTATCTTCCACATCATGTGCAGCTCTTCAAATGTCTGACTCCAGGCACTGTGTCCATCCATGTCTTCTCCCTAGCAATACTTGTTGCCTTAAAGTCTATTTTGTCCAGTAATAATGCAACTACCAGCTTTCTTTTTCTACTCTTTTTTAACATGTAACCAGCCGCTGGTAGTCTTGGTGTGGATATTCACGTTCTATATCCCAGACTCTAGCCAGTTCTCCTTGCCCCGCAGCAGCTTGCGGTAGGTCGCAATCTCCACGTCCAGGGCCAGCTTGGCATTCATGAGCTCCTGGTACTCACACAGCTGCTGGGCCATGTCCTGCTTGGTGTTTCTCAGAGCGGCCTCCAGCTCAGCCACCTT
>NW_006366128.1:0-794 GCF_000327345.1 Myotis davidii
TTAGTATATGTGCTGCCGAAGCAAGCACAAAAATGATCCAGTTTTAGAGAAGGGGGAAACACCCCTTCTATACATAAAGCTATTTTTATGAAATGTGTGATATTTCATATTTGCAGGAGGTTATTCTAGCTTTTCAGGCCTTGTTTTGGTTGTGGAGGTCACCAGCTTAATCCCACTCTCAGGAGTTCTGACTTCATCGGTACGGGGTGTCGCCCAGGAAACTGATTGTTCACACACCGCTCAGGTGATGGTAGCAGGTGGCAAAGTCTGAGAACCATAGATAACTTAGGTCTGAAGCCCAGTTTTGCAAATAGTTTGGCAGTTGGACCTGGGAAGCTGTATTTTTGCAATTATCCTGTTGACCACGAGATGGAGCACTGACCCCGTGACAAGGATTTAGCCACCAGAATTTTGCAAAAACATTCTTTGTTGGCCAAGTAGAAGGCATCCAGGGAGCATTGAGGGACTGAAGGGACTCGATCAGGGACCAGGTATGTGTCCCGGTTTTAAGCCTCACGCTGTATTATGTCGTCAGCACCCATCTCTTCTAAGTTCTAGGAAGAAATCCACATCATCTTTGGAGCCGGACTGTCCGTCAAGTCCGGGAGACACGGCTCTTTAGATTCTCCCCATCGCTGCTTCTTTTCTTGGATGTGAAATGCAGAAAGTCACTCGGTGGAAAGGCCACACCCTCTGTTGTTTGGCGGCAAGGGCGAAATGGAATGAGGCTGTTTGGAAATCTCTCGATTAGGAGTACATATGGGCCCGGCCGGTGTGGCTCAGTGCTTGAGTGT
>NW_006366129.1:0-794 GCF_000327345.1 Myotis davidii
CCACTGCCTTTGCAGCCCCCACCCCCACCCAAGCTCTGGCAGTGCCCTGGCCACTTCGGTCATTGCCACCCTCCCAGGCAAATCCGCTGGATCTGGCACAGAGCCGTGTGACTCGCTGCCGTTGGAGGAGCGTCTGGCCCCTTAGAAAGCCCTGCTGCTGAATAAAGATTCCCCACCCACACGTGAATCAGAGTCCACTTGTTCATCCCCAGGAGCCCTGGGAGGAGCTTTGTGGGAGCCGGGTGGGCTGAGGACAAAGTGTGGACTAGAGTTAGGAATCCCCAGGGTTCACTACATCCTGGTCGGTATAGAAGGGGGTGAGCTCAGGGCGGGAAACAAGGCGCCCAAGGTCTACAGAGCACCTAGACTCACGTACCCCACGCTGAGCTCAAGGCCTGGCCTGGCTGCAGGGCCAGACTCTGCACTCCTGATGGGGTGGGGGGAGCTCCCTTTCTTCACTGGGACAGGAGTGGGTGGAGGAAGGATCCCGTGGTGCCCACTCCCAGGCCCATCGTCAGGCTGACCACGTGCTCATGGTGCCTGAGAAGATGGCCTTTCGCTTTCACCTCCGGTGCCCCCAGCCCCAGAGAATATTAATAACAATAGCCATTGTTTATTGCGCGTTTGCTACAGCCTAGGCACTATTCTAAACCCTTGGCACGTATTAGCGCACTAAGCCTCACAGCAGCCTAACGAAGCAGGTACGATTATGATTAGCGTCTCCACTTTACGAAGAAGGACACTGGGTTCTGAGATGACCGGTCCAGGCTCAGCAAAGTGGTAAAGCAGGATTC
>NW_006366130.1:0-794 GCF_000327345.1 Myotis davidii
ACTACCATATGATCCAGCAATTCCACTTCTGAGAATACTCCAAAAGGAAGGGAAATAAAAAATTTCAATGAGGAGCTCATGAAACTAAATCTTTATGCGTGGCAAATATTAACTCTTGGACGAATATTATGAGAAGGACATTTACTACAAAAGATGCTTATGCTATGATCATACCCCTCGTCATAGCGTTGTACAGAGCTGTGTGATTTGGAAAAAGCTTGAAGGAAATGAGAGGCTGAAACCAGACCACAATGAGTTAGGAGTAGGAGATAATAAAGTGAACCTATCCAATGTAAACTATTCTGATAAGCAGTTAAGACTGGAAAGGAACTGGGAAAGGAAGTTGCTTAAATGAGAGAGAAACAGACCAGGGAAGGATTATTTTTCCAGGATAAGGAATAGAGCGTGTTTTTAAAGGAGAATGAGCCAATAGAGAGGGAGATAGAAGGTCAAGTAAATGGGCATAATTGAGAGAGAAAATTTTAAGAACAGACAGGAAGGGAGGGGATCCGAAGTACAAGGGAAAAAATTTGTTTTGGACATAAGTAGGAATAGAATGGAAAGAGATAAAAATGGTTCATATCATCGTGTATTATGAGGAACATTTGCCATCTGCCTTATTCTGTATGACAATGGGGAACTTCATATATCTGTATAATAATGCAGTAAGTCTTACTACTCAAAAGATCTTATCCATACTCAAGTGAATGCTCTAAGACACAGAGTGATTGGTGAGTCTTAGTTCATCTCTGTAATATGATTTATAATCCTATCTAGCATCATTAGACATAATA
>NW_006366131.1:0-794 GCF_000327345.1 Myotis davidii
TTCATGATTATTAACATTTTACAGGGAAGGAAGATAATGGGAAATTATTTTCATTTCCTTTTCAGGGGGAAGGAAATTATATATAGAAGGAAAGTGAAGGAATTATACTGTTCAGAGAAACCAAAATATTTACAGACTGGCAAATAGAAAAACAGGGATTTGAAACTTGGCAATTTGACTCTTGTGTCCGCAACTATAACCTTCAAGCCACATTGTCTATCGTAACTATTTTTAAGGAAAGTAATTCTCTTTGCCAAAGCTGCTACTTATTATCTCTAGAAAAGTAAATTTTACCTTCATTCTCTTATTTTCTGCTAACTCACCTGTAGAATGGGTACAGGAAAGTCAGACTTGCCAGATGATAGGGCTGTTGACATTATTCACTTAAAAAATTTGGTTCATTATTTTATCATTTTAGTGTTTGCTGTTTGTATGTAGACATTAAAATGGGGATAGAAAATAATAGACAAAAAGAAAGTCTTGTTAATAATGAGAGTATTTGTGAAACTGTATCTTCAGAAAACTGAGATTGATGGTGACTTAAAGCCACTTGTGTGTGAAGGCTCTTTGGTGGTCTATCTGACACATGTTGGTGGTTTCTCTCTTGTTACTCTTGGACAAATGTTCAAACCACTGAAACCACCTATGAAATTTGCACTTGTAATAGGAAAAACTCAACTCCTTATTTTGGGAATTCTTTACCATGGAGATGAATTATCTCAGAAAAAAATGCTTGAAAGGTCCAAAAGAGGAAAAAAAAATAACCAAAAACATTCTCTATTGTAGCATTATCT
>NW_006366132.1:0-794 GCF_000327345.1 Myotis davidii
GGGGGAAAAAATACTTTTGCTTTTGTATTCCACAATCTTCTTCAAACCCACAAATTCTATATACATTGCAACAACAGTGCAGCACATCTTTACAAACACACACACAATCACACATTCTGTAAAGCAAATCACACTCCTTTACCATTGAAAACTACAAACATAAAGCACCTTATACTAAGCTGATTGGGTTTTAGTTCTGTCCTCACTAAAGCAGAATTGAAAATAGGGATTCAAATGTAGGTCAACATGGGAGAATCTGAGCTGACTAGTTTGAACAACCTCACTGTACAAAATTAGGGTCCCTCCATTATTATCAAACACAGGCATGTAACCATGTAACAGGTATTTCAAATAGCAGACATTTTCAATTTTGGTGCAGTCCAATTAACCAATTTTTACTACTATCCTGTATACTGCAAAATATTTAAAATACAATTTGGCAGCATATAGTGAGCTCCTTGATATTCTTCATTTCTTTGATTCATTTCCACTTAAAAATATTATGAGGAAATAATCAGATATGTAGAAATATTCATGAAAAAAGATTTATTCCAATGCATATTTTACCTCACATGATAATTATGATCATCCGAAAAAAATTCAAAATTAGCAGCTACAGTAAGCAGAATTGATCTAATACTTTTGGTGTCAAAAGTGTCAACTGAGTATGCTTTTGTCTAAATATTTTAGAAATGGCCTATTTAGGACCAAATTCTAAACTGAATGAGTAACAGAGAAAAACAAAAAAAGATAAATAAATTCTGAATAAAGGAAATTCAGACTAAAAATATGTG
>NW_006366133.1:0-794 GCF_000327345.1 Myotis davidii
TTAATAAACAGTTCCTTTATAATTATTCAAAGTCTGTATGTACCTTTTTGGGGGATACCTTGTATAAAATGTATGATGAGCTCTAAATTTAATACATCATTCTCTTGTAAGGATTTTCTAGGCATAATAAATCGCTTTTTAAAATTTTTCTAATGTCACAGAAAGTGAGAATTATGTTTTCTAAATTACAGCAAGCAAATACTTTGTCATTTTTAAATAAAGTTTACTTATTACTCAGTCTGGGACCATGACATACTATCTAGGTCCTTACCTCCCCAGTCAGATTATTTCCATTTTATGTTCTGTCACTAATAACATCCACTTCTGCTATAAAAGTATCTATCAGCATATTACATTCTGAAGACAACATAAAATCCTACAATAGGGGTTTAAAGGGATGAAGAAGTCTATTTGTTTTGCACACAAAGTTATTCATGGTTAAGCAATTCAATATAACCAAGAGCAAAGGCCTCTCCCATCTCTGAACACTCATTCTTAAAATGTAGAACTTTTTTTTATGTTTGCCATATTATGATAACATAGTGGAAACCACAACTTTGCCACTTTTGTTTTGTTCCCGAGAGAAAGAAGAACATTGAGTAAAATGCGTAGGGTGAATTGGAGTGAATGGTTAAATAAATGAATAAACACCTTTTAGTTGTAAGGAATTCTGCTTCTATATCTACTTATATATTATTAATCAAAATTGTGAGCCAAGGCTGGCCAATAATGGGGGGGAAATGAAGAGGATCTGTATTGTGAATGGAGTTTTGTTTAGTTATCCCAGAGCAGTG
>NW_006366134.1:0-794 GCF_000327345.1 Myotis davidii
ACCTGGCCAAAACACTGTAGCCGCGCCCCATACCAGGCCATTTCATCACTGATTTGCTCCAATCCTTTAGGTCCATGCAGTGCAGTGTAGAACTACTCTGAGCTAGTACCAACTCCATTCACACTTCTGGTAAGCCTTTTCATGCAGAATTGTGCAGGTCTGGGGACAGGTACCTGTCACTAACCACGAACCCATGCTCAGGAAAGATCACCAAAGCAATACCATGGTTCTCAGCCTTTCTAAGATCATGAGCATGAAGTTTAAACCCCAAGTGAGGTCTAGAAAGTCCCTTCTAAGCAGCATATAAATGGTATGGTGTGTTCATTGATCAAGTTAGGAGGAGAGAAGGACATCGGAGAATATCACAGGGCTACATCCCTTATGAACTGTTTTCCATATGCAATCCTAGAGAAAATTGCCAAAATGCTCCTTGTAAGAATAAAAGTGAAAGCACTAGACTTTCACAGTTTTCAAAGGCACATCTCTGCATATTCTCTGTGAAACAATGTCTTTGTTTGCTTTGGCTCAGATCCAGACACATCAGGAATTTAGGAGAACAATAATAGATCAACTAGTAGAGTCCCTTGTTTTTAGTTTATTTTGGTTTTGTTTTATTTTTCAAAGATACTACTTGAAATGGGCAAAGAATACAGAAACTGAAAAGGTACCTATAGTACAAGTTTATATAACAAATGGTAAAAAAAAAATTCATTGGATGTATATTACAGGTATTTGTGTATGGGTGTATATATATATATGAGTGTATATATATACACACACATATATATACACAT
>NW_006366135.1:0-794 GCF_000327345.1 Myotis davidii
AGGTGATAGAGATGTTAGCTAACACTGCAATGGGCAATCACATTGCAATCTATAAATGTATCAGTCTACACATTGTAAACCTAAACTGACACATTGTGTCAATTACATCTCAATAAACAAGATTTATTTGGTTATTGGCTAATTTTCAACAAATCATGACCCTAGTTTAGCAAGACGTCCTACAAACAATGCAGGCTGGAATAAGGTTAGGCTTATTTTTTTTGTTGTTGGTGTTCAAAGTATAATTTAAAGGTTTTTATTTCTAATGCTGGTATTAGAGCCAGTTGAACTATTTTAACCACAGTGGTTTCTTACATCAAAATAAATGCAATAAAATATCCTCACCTCCTAATTTTTTTTTAACATAAAATGATGGTAAGCAGGGCATAATATCTGAAATGAAGACAGTTTCACTTCTTCTGTCTCTCAGTATGATATGCTTCATTATTTAATGCTTAAATTTGAAAGACCTAAATTTACTAAGGTCATGTACTAGTACAAATAAAATTCATATACAGTCTAGGCTTTTCAGGTTGACATAAGGCTATTTTATGTAGATTATTCTGTGATTAATAGTATGAAGTCTATCAAGGAATGCATTTTCTATGAAAAAGGACATATTTTCCAAATACAATTTGAACTAGAGATAGCGTGATGCCCAGTAAAAGGTTATTATCTAACTGTAGGCAGTTTTGATCTTTCATAAACTTGCATTTTTTTGTTTTTCTTATTAAACACTGTCTGAGCTTTCATTTTTAGGAAACACTTGCTGAAGATGTCAGAACACCTTTTTT
>NW_006366136.1:0-794 GCF_000327345.1 Myotis davidii
ATGATGAAAAATGTCACACTCCCCTGCCCTCTGACACCGGAGAGATTAAGAAACTGTGAGATGCTACATGAAGATCAAACTGTTTTTCTCTCCTGTCTTCCCTTGTTCTCCCCTCCAACAGACATGCCCAAATTCCAACCCAGCAATGAGAAAGTGGGCTGCACTTCTGTTCCTCCCAAACCCAAGAGAGGACCCTGGACCAAAGCCCATTGTCAACTCTCACAAATGCACTGGGGCAGGGAGCCCTTCTGCTAAACACTGGCCACACTTTTGAATCACGGGGAGCACCACACTAAAATGACAACGATGTTCTACCCGGACCAGTTGTTCAACTCTGAGGGGGAAGGCACAGGCACTGTTATTTCTTACAACTCGTCAAGTGGTCTAAGGGAAGGGCACCATCCAGCTAAGCATTTCTTCTACAGCTTTAACGTGCATACAGAACCGGTGGGGATCAGGGTTTCACTCTAAAAAGTTATGATTCTGTAGAGCTGCAGTGAGGTCCATGAAATAGCATCTTTACTTAGTGCTCTGGTGAAGGTGGCCTGCTTTAGGTAGCAGAGGGCTAGAGAGACTAGACCTAACACACCTGAGCCCTGTGCGTAGTGTGAGGGGTTGGGGTAGGAACTTCTAGAGGGCAAGCTTCCAGGGTGGATCCCTAGAGATGGGGTTGTCCTGATATTGGTTTCGCCAGGCCTGTAGCTACTGTGCAGATGCAACAGGGGAGAAGAGAAAACTTGGTGGCAACAGGGCTCTGCAAGAATCCTGCCCTCAAAACCCTTCCAAAATGCCAC
>NW_006366137.1:0-794 GCF_000327345.1 Myotis davidii
TCATAATAAGGTGGGTAATTATTAAGTTTTTAAATGTACATACCAATTGTGGTAATGGCAGACTAAGTAATTTAGACTAAACTGCCTATAGAAAACATTTAGAAATACTGATCAAATGTTAAAAAATAAAATGAGGAGTCGGGAAAGTGACCAGACAGTGAATATCTGCAGCATTTGAGACCCTTTTCCCCTGGGGTCACCTTCTGACCCTAGAAGAAGTGGCAGAGGGGCTGAGAAGAAGACAGTTTCAACAGACCTGAGGCTCCAGAAGATAAAATTTGAGCACAGTTCTCACTAAAAGGGTTGGTGCTGACCAGGCATAAATGGAAAAAAGAAATGGGCTGTCTCTCTAAGGAACTAAGGACCAGCTTTATTTTAATAAGGACCCACTTGTGGAATTTTAATTCTATCTACATTTTAAATTCTACAAAACATGCTTATTATTGCTATTTTATGTATTTAGTGTTCTTTTAGAATTATCAATTTAGCATTATTGCTTTGTATTCATTCTTGCATTTCCAAGATCCTAGCAAGGATCGTTTTTCTTCTGCCTGAGGTATATTTTCTTTGTCATAGATTTGTTGGTGGTTAATTCTCAACATTTTAGAGTGCCTGAAAATGTCTTTGACCATCATTTTTATAAGGTATATTTGCAGGGCATAGACCTCTAAGGTGGCAACTATTTTCTATCAGCTACTTTGAAGTTACAGTCTTATCATCTGCTTTCTAGTTCCTTTTGAGACATCAGCTAATAGGCTTATTATTTCCTCTTTACATATCAAGTCTTTTTTTTT
>NW_006366138.1:0-794 GCF_000327345.1 Myotis davidii
AAAGGGTTGCCAGTGTCTGGACAGTATTTGCTGTGGCAGAGTCACTGTCGGGAGACCTGGGGGCTCGAGTGGGGAAAGTGACCCCTGAAGTCTCAGGGTGCTGGAGTGACAGACAGCACAAGAGTCGCATCAGCAGCTGCATTTGCTACAGCCACTAAGCGAGTCCGATGCCTCATAGCCCATAAAGGGGATGGGGCAGAGGAGGACGGCCAGGCACAGAGAGGTCAGGATGTGACTCAGGCAGGGCCAGACCTGGCTGAACCAGGGCTGCTGTGTTCCCTGAGTGCACCCTCTTGCTGGGCACCATGCTGGGTACGATGGGGCTCATCTCACAGCTGCCCTCCAATTAGTCAGGAGGGAGGTGTCATTATGACCCATGTGCAGGGGGACATTGAAGCTCAAATCAAGAAGTTGTCTTGCCCGTGGTTACACTTGCCAGTGGTCTGACACTGACCCTGTTCCAAGCCCAAGCCCACATGGCTTTGGTGGTAAGGTTGTTGACACTGCTTTAACCCTGTTCTCCAGTGCTTATGCTTTAAGCTGACTCATGGAGGATTACAACGCTTGCTCCAAATGATAGAACACTCACAGAAACAATGAACAGCTGTTTTTTCAGTGTTTACTATATGCTAGGCATTGTACTAGCATTTTCCACTATTAACTTGTTTGACTCTCAGATTAATACAGTGAGGTGGGCAGTATTTTTGCTTACTTTTTGTTTTATTACAGCTACGGTTGTAATTTGAGAATCACATTGGAGACTTAATGCCTAGCCCCCCCCCCCAAAAAAAAAA
>NW_006366139.1:0-794 GCF_000327345.1 Myotis davidii
AGCTATCTGGGGAGACCGCCACTAGATGGCCACGTCACTGGGTCTGGCCTGACTTGCTGCCTTCCTGGCCTTGCTTGACCGTCTGGGCTCTGTGGGCAGCAAAGGTGGCATGTGCATCTCCACAGCGGGGTCACTGCCTGCTGCTGCTCATCAGGAGTTACTTCCATCTGCTCTCTCCCAGGATGCTGCTGTCCCCATTCTCCAACACGACAGATTCTTTGCTGCCTTCTCTGCCCTCCTGAGGGGTCTGCAGGGGCTGCCTGGAGGGGTAAAGGAGGAAGATGTGGGCACAGGTGGGGAGACCTTCCTCACAGAATCTGCTGCCCAGGCTCCTGGTTGGCCCAATTCTGCTCTGTCATTATCAGGTGGTGGTTACTATTGTAGAATTTGTCAGGGTGGCCCTTCCCCTGTGTTTTGGAAAGCGCTGCCATGTTGAAGTCTGTTGCTGGTGGAGGGGCCCTGGAATAATGATGATTGTTGCCCATCCCAGGGAAGAGACAGAGAGCGTGCAGTAGAAGGGCACCCCAAGTACCAGTGTCTGTGGCCTAGTGGGAGGGGAGTGGGATCACTTCCCCAGATATTGCTGCCCCGACCCTGGATTCAGCGGTGTCTGGGCCATAGTGGTTGGTCATGCCCTGTTTAAGCTTCTTCCAGCCCAGGTGGTATATCTCTAGCACATTGAGTAAGAGGGACAGGCAGGCTACGACCAGCATGAAGATGATGAAGACGGTCTTCTCTGTGGGCCTGGAGATGAAGCAGTCCACCATGTTGGGGCAGGGCCACCGGTCACAGTG
>NW_006366140.1:0-794 GCF_000327345.1 Myotis davidii
CCCAGACACAACATGCAAGGGTGTCCTTTGGCTAGACATGCTTTTTCTTAGAGATTATTAATAGTTGTGGTAGACAGAATAATGTCTCCCATCCCCAAGGATGTTCCTGGAACCTATGAATATGTTCCCTTTTGTGGCAAAAGGGACACAGTGGAGGTGAATAAGTTAAGGACCTTGAGATGGGGAGGTTATTTTAGATTATTCTGGCAGATGTAGTGTAATCACAAGGGTACTTATCAGAGGGAGGCAGGAGAGTTATTATAAGAGAGATGTTTTATGGTGTTATTTTGATGGCTTTAGAAGATGGAAGAAGGGGCCAGAAGCCAAAGAATGCAGGCGGCCACTAAGAAATGCAAACAGTCTTCTCAGGAGTTTCTATCACCCTTGGTTTAAGTTCAGTGACACCATTTCAGACTTCTGATTACCAGATTGTAAGATAAATTTGTGCTGTTTTAAGCCATTAAATTTATAATAATTTTGTTACAGTAGCAATAGGAAACAAATAGAAAGGTTCAATTCATATAGCCCCCAAATAGAGGATTCTGCCTGCTTTATTTATATTTACTCCACCAACAATATAAATGATTCTGAGACATACTAATTCTTAAATCCTTTCCTCAAGCAAGCTCACCTAGGGAGTTTCAAATGGTCCAATTAAACCAAAAGTAGATCCTGACAGTATTTCTTGTCCCATCTTCTCTTATAAAGTACAAAGAGACAAGGTGGTTCAATGAGCTCATGACACAGTACTGTATTTTTGTTATTGTTGTTGTTAATCTTCACCTAAGGATATT
>NW_006366141.1:0-794 GCF_000327345.1 Myotis davidii
GCATAGCCCAGATGTGTCTCACAGGCCTTTCAACCCTTGCAGAGGGTTTCCTACACAAGAACCGTTACTTCTGACTTTTTCATGTCTCCTAGAGCACTTCATTTCCAATGCCTTAGCCCTTGGGAGATACACCAAGCCAACGCTCAAGTATCCACCACCTTAGAGTACAAAGGGAGCAAGCGGCATAGGTCACTGCAATTTACAGCTACTTTAAGCATTCACTTCAGATATCAGTTCCAACTTCCTTTTCCCACCAACCTTTTGACTAAAGCAAGACAGAGGGTTCTGAGTCTCAACATCCCCGATTTTCCTAATTAACTGCCTTGAGTGTGGGAAAGAGAGGCAGAGGTTGACAAATAATTAAGAAAAAAGCAGGGCGAAGGTGGGAAATAAGGTGGAGAAAAGCACGTAGGTGATTTATAAATGGGTTGATCTGTTTCTCTTCTTTTCCTTCTCTGTCCTTCTGAAAGATAAGAATCCTTCATCTTCTTTCTTACCCACGCCACCTGCATTTTCAAGCAGTAAAACCCATGGCACGGGAAGCAACAGTGGGTTCCCTTGGGATCACAGAGTAAATTTAAGGTAGAGCCAAAAGGATCACTCCAACGCCTCCCAACATGGCCTTTAGATCTCTCTTTCAAATCACTCTCAAAAATACACCTGTCTCGGTAGTTCCCTGCTTTCCCCTTCTCACAGAGACAATCAATGTTCAGTTTCACTAATCATTAGCAAGCAATTTTCAGGAAAGTCCCTTCTTGGTGAATAGGGAGCCATTTTTTTTTATTTTTTTTTTT
>NW_006366142.1:0-794 GCF_000327345.1 Myotis davidii
AAAAAAAAAAAGAGGGATAAAGGGAAATGAACCATTATTTTCAGATTGATCTGAAAATGAGAAAAGAGTTGTCCAGCTTAAGGTGACCAGAAATGAGAAAGTGAGTTTGATAGGTTGTGAAGGTGCAGGGGTTTATTCAGAAATGGAGAAAAATTACAAAAATAATTTAAGCACATGTATTTCTTTTCCCCCCCAGTCACTAATCTTGGGCATGATTACAAAATACTTGTATTCTAGTCACACTTAGGAGTCAGTAAATGTTACTGATTGTTCTCTCATATACATATTCAGTAAATTAAGCACCATAAAAAATTTGTCCATCAACAACAATCAAGATAATGATGATCCCTGCTGGTTTGTAGTTTTCTGGTAAATATCAAATTCAGCATAACCTTACAATGATAGAACCTCGTGATTAGAAGTTTGAGATCAAAATTATTAAGACAGAAAGACAGATGTAGTAATCCATGCAGCAGTTTTGAAAGTCTGAGTTTATAAATGTAACAGGAAATTTAAAAATTTTTTCCAATTGAAAGTCAATCAGGAAAAAACAGCCTCATGTTTCAGAAGAGGTTCAAAATGGCTCAGAGACTTAGATTTCACACAAAGTGGTTGGGGTGATTGGCAACCACTTTTAATAGAATTAAAACGAGCTCATTTTATCCTTATTTGACTCCAGGAGAGAATTGCTTCTCCTGAAGGCTCTTTGCTGCTTCTCCCCTCTTTGAACCTGAGTTCTGGGCTGGGAGTCTATATATGTCACATGAAATGAGTTTGCTTAACTGAACAAGCAC
>NW_006366143.1:0-794 GCF_000327345.1 Myotis davidii
GTAAATGTACATGTCCTGAGCGATACTAGATCAATGAATAATTTTATTCATCAATGATTTTGCCTCAGGTGTATAGACACACTAAATAAATGCATCCACTTCTGTCACCCTGAAAGAGAAGTCCACGTACAAAATGCCATTGTTCACAAAGGATAATGTTAGGAAGGGCTCATTTTAATTCCTAAGAATCTTCCTTAAATAGAATATTTTTGTGTCACAAAGTTAAAATTCTAGAATAAACTTCACATAGACCTCTTGTCACTTCAACTTTGAAGTCTTGTCAGTGAAGCTAACTAATTATATGAAGCACCCGGGAGTCAATGTTTCTTTGCAGTGTTATGTATTCAATGATTCAAGCACTTCTTTAAAGTATATGTGGGCTTACTAATTAATTCTCGTTCCCCTAAATTGCATGCTACGCTATGCACGATTTTCTCCTCCAAGCATGTAAAATGCTAAATTACCTTTGTCTTTGATATATTTTTCCCCCTTTATTTTAGAAGTATCACAGGAAGGAACACAGCTACTATAAAATTAATATGCAATCATCTAGCAAAGGAGTACGGGCCTAGCAGGGCTTGAGAGGGCACGTGTGCTTGTGTCTGTGAGAAACAGAAATGTGCCTGGAGACTTGGGGAGGTGGTGGTGATTCTAATCAGTTCAGTTACTCTCCGTGCATCTGTTAACAATGTGGAGAGGCACGCTCATTCTTTCATCCTAAGTGCTATTCCTCAACCCTTACAAAATTATGTTGGATTCAGAAATGATGGCCTCAGGATTACATTATTTTGTTA
>NW_006366144.1:0-794 GCF_000327345.1 Myotis davidii
CAGGAATAGGTCCGAGGAAGCCCTATTCTTACAAGAATCTCCCTGAAATGGGCCTCTAGTTTTTATATATTTATTGGACCTTAGGATATCCTCTTGGGAATTATCTGTTCATGTATTTTGCCTATTTCAAAGTTATTCTGTCTGTAATTTTGTTATTATTGTATAGGATCTTGTATATATTTTTATTCTTATATGTAAGCACTGTGTGGCTTCTCTTCTCCCTTTTTAATTATGTCTTTCAATGATAAAAAATAATTCTCCACAAATTGGTAACAACTGGTTAACCAGACTACATTAAAATAATACTATTTATAATTATATCCAAACTTAAAATGCCTTGGAATAAATCTAATAAAATCTGTAAACAACTTATTCTGAGAAAACCAAAAATCACTATTGATAGAAATTTTAAAAGACCAAAATAAATGAAAGGATATGCCATGGTCATAAGAACAAAGACTCAGTATTGTTAAGGTATCAATTCCCCCCAGTTTATGCATAAATTCAATGCAGCCCAAATTTTAAAATGCGTAAGTTTTCTGTGTGAGACTGAAATCAACTGGTCATACAAATTTTATGGATCTACAAAGAGCCAAGAATATCAAAGGTAATCTTGAAGAAGTAGAGAGAAACTGATACTATATACCAAGACTTATTATAAAACTATTTAAGACAATGTATTGGCACAACGACAGACAACTAGATGAATGGAACAGAACAGTGAATCTGGAAACAGTGACATATACTGGTATCTTCAACCTTGATTTATGACAAAACTGAGCATCTGGGAAAAG
>NW_006366145.1:0-794 GCF_000327345.1 Myotis davidii
TGTAGGATTTATGAGTTGATAATCTTATTGTTGCAGCTTTTGCTTCCATTTTCAGAGGATCTTTGCATAATGGTGAATTTTATTACAAAAGTATAAGATGTGTTTATAGCAAGCATAAGGATTATGCCTCCTTCGTACCTCAATTGTGATGTCATTTATGGATCCTCATCCTCATCCATTAATTAAGAGCCTGCCCCACTTCCATTATGTTTCTCATCAGTTCACTCATATGCATCAGATTGAAGGGAAGGAGGACCAGACCAGCAAGATGAGTCTCTCCTTTATGAGCAGTGACCCTAACAATTTTAGAGTTCAGTCACAGTGACTGTGAACAGTAACAAAGGGAATTGTCAAGACTGAGAATGAACCCTTTGAGGCTTTGGTCAGTTTAGTAACATAAGTCACTGGATAGTAAATGATGAAAGGATATTAATTTGGAAACATAAATGCTCACAAAAATAGTCTCTTGAAGAACCAAATCTCTTAATCAATATCTTTCCATAGTTTGTTAGAATCCTGCTTCTGTAATTTTCCCATTGCTGACCTAACTACAATACAGTCAGCTTTGAGAAGCTCCACTAGTGTCTTTAATAAGTATTTCTTTGGAACAAAGCCAGTGCTCTTGGGACCTGGTGGTTAGCTTAGATACATGGAGTTTGGTTTAACAACAATTCATGTCTATACCCACGGGGTCCAGCTCCTGCCCAGTAAGTTACCAGCAATGAGACTTTCACCTTCCCTTTGCTGCTGAGTGAGCTAGCAACTTCCAACCCCCGTTCTTTCCCTTTTATCCT
>NW_006366146.1:0-794 GCF_000327345.1 Myotis davidii
CTGGTTTTGGCACGCACTCACATAAAGGTTGCCACCCCTTTATGGGTTAGAGACTGGATAAAATTTAAAGGTGATCCTTTCAACTTTGGGAGTTACAAAGTTCGAGAGCAATGAAAGACAAAGATTAGGAGCCTGAAAAAACAGAATGGAAAATGCTGATTAACAGGGGCTAATCCATAAAAATGTAAGAATATCACAGCTTAGTCATAACTCTGGGGATAAACAGAGATGAGAACACTCTGAAGTGACTTGCTTCAATATGTGCTGAGTTTACAAGGGTTGCATCTTTTTATTTCAGATGGAATAGGGTCTGAAAAGAGATTAATTTAGATTTTGGAAAAATAAAATTGCACTTTAATACATGTACATATATTACCATGTATTCCCTTGCTTTGTTTGCACTATGTACTTTTCAAAATAGTTTTGTTTGTTTTCTATCTCAGTGTTACTCATTAAACAGACTGTATCCATAATAAATATGAGGAAACTGAAGGTTACTGAGGCTTTGGCAGTCATATAATAGAGCCAGTAAGTGGAAGGGATGGAACTCAGTTTCACATTTCCTGGCTATTTCTCTAGACCCTGCCAAGCATCAGCTAGTGCTTCATACACTTACTAGTACAAGTTTTGGTGAGTAAAACCAAACTGCCTTTCTTATACAAAGAATATATTAATGGGAGGCCATTATGTAGTTTTCAAAGCACTGCTCTGGGTAGTTCTCTATAGTAATTTAATGATGATGAAAACCATTAACAAAGAGGATAAATCCTATATAATAAAAGGCTTATATGCAA
>NW_006366147.1:0-794 GCF_000327345.1 Myotis davidii
TTTGTGCCAAGTAAATGAGCCTAGCTTTTAAATATTTCTGTTTGAAATGTTTATTTCAAGGGATATTTTCTAAATTGTAAACCTTACTTAATATTCCCGGATAAGGCTATTCAATAACTAGTGATATAGTTTGATTTCATCTTTGATAGAAGATGACTTAGAGAAGGAGAAAAAAAATGTTGGTTTTTTTGGTGTTTTTTGACAGTTACAATATAGTTTGAATTTGTTCTGCTCTTTTCCTCTTTTGTGTAATTTATAATTATTTGTTAATGGAGGGGCTATTGAATTAGTTTCTGTCATTGATAAAATAATTATATTTCTAGGTTTTCCCACCTTAGACCTTTCCTTTCCATACCTGATTTTAATTAATAGTAGATCTTTTCTTTGTTATTTAATGTTTTATTGTTCTCACTATGCAGATATTCCCATTTCTCCACCCCTAGTTCCTGTCCTTCTTTTCTTAGTTCTTACGTTTATCCTTTTCATTATCTTCAGACTCCACGTGTAAGTACTGGTTTGTCAGCTTTAAATGACTCCTGCTCCCGTACTACCTCCAGCCACAGAGGTGTGACAATCATAACTAGAATTTCCTTCATGTTGCACATTTTGTGGGAGTTTTTATCTGAGACATCCAGTGTCTTGTGACCCACATATTTAAGTATTTTTAAACTTCTGGATAATTTTCTTAAACCATTTCTTTTTTTCCCCTACCATTATGTTAAGTTTTGTTTTTAAAAATCAATATCAATTTTGTATATGTTGAAATCTTTTTTAAAATATATTTTTATTGATTT
>NW_006366148.1:0-794 GCF_000327345.1 Myotis davidii
AGTCCTTTTAGAGGGAGGCATCTGAACAGGGCCTTTCAGGTACAATGTAAGAATATTCACACTACTCTCGTCCCCACAGCAACAGAGTCCATTTAATGTACTAGGCATGAATTGGCAAAGAAACTAATAAGAAAAAGGATAATGGAGAAATCTTGGTACAGAAATGTCGCTTTCTAACAACTCCATCTGATTTATGATTCTTCCTAAAACCAGCTCTGTTGCAGGACTGAAGGATCTTATATAGTCAGGCCCTGCATTAGGTGATCAATGTGTGAATGGAGAGCCATGGCCAGAACCAATTTTCCTAAATAGAAGCAAATTATCCAGTAAGGAGGAATAGGCCATGAAGAAGGTAGCAGGATGTCTTGCTATCGGTAGATGGGACTTTCCATATTTTTCTAGCCCAATTTAGCAACATAATTTATAGACTGAAATGCAACTATCCCATAGGTGCAAATGGAAGTCAAAACAAAGTTCGCTGATAAAAGTCCTTCAAATTAAAAACATAAAGGTACAGTCATAAAGGATCAATGGGGACAAAGGAGGGGCATCTTAAATACTTTCGACAATAAATATATGTTTTTAAAAAGCACACCTTTTATATATCTGCAAGGCTGTTGATGGAACTGGTGCAGGTATGTTTTACAGCTGCTGGTGGATGATTGTGGGGTTGAAGTAGGGAAATAGCGAGCCATACAGAAAGTAGGCTGCAAACAAACAGGGAATAAAGACATGCTATGAAACCTCTGTAATATCAAGTATACAAATATCTACACTAATAAAAGAGAAACATG
>NW_006366149.1:0-794 GCF_000327345.1 Myotis davidii
ACACACACACACACACACACACCCTAAATGCGATGTAGGATTCTGGACTGGCTCCTGGACCAGACAAAGGACAGTACTGGATCCTTGATACGGTGTGACGAGAAGGGCATTCACTGTGTGGTCTCTGTCTCTCTCTCAAAAACACATAACCCCCGTCTCCTCATGGGAAAAAACTCAAAGTGCAATAGAGGGGTAGCTTGCAAAAACCCTGCCCAATACTGGAAACTGTCAAAGTCATCAAAAACAGAGAAAGTAAGAAGTTGTCACAGCCAAGAGCAGCCTGAGGAGGACATGGCAACTAAATGTAAGGTGATATTTTGGATGGGATCCTGGAACAGAAAAGCAACATGAGATAAAAAACAAAGGAAATCTGAATCAAGTATTGGCTTTAGTTATTAATAATGAACCAACCTTGATTCATGTATTGTGGCAAATGTACCATACTAATGTAAAACGTTCATAAAAGGGGATAGATACTGCTTAGGAGGTAGATGGGAACTCTCTGTAGTATCTTGTCAATTTTTCTACAAGTTGTAAAAAGTGATTCTAAAATTTTAAAATTTAGTTTCAAAACAGGGACTGTAGGAGGAAGACTGGTGAAATTCCACTAATGTCTGCAGATTACTCAGTCGTATCATATTAATGCTAAGTGTCTGGTTTTGATAATTGTGCTGTGGTTATATAAGAGCTTAACATTAGGGGAAGCTGGGTGGAGAGTATATGGGTACTCTTTGAACTATTTTGGTCACTTTTCTGTAAATTTAAAAGTATTTCAAAAACATTTTTTAACGAGC
>NW_006366150.1:0-794 GCF_000327345.1 Myotis davidii
TAATTGTGGTAGATAACTACTATTTTTCTTTGTTTCTAGGCAGTACTTAATTTTCCTAAATATTGTGAACCTGTGGTTAAAGGAGAAGGTAACTATATAATTTTATCTATTAACTTTAAAAATTTTTTTATAAGCTCTAAATTATTGAAATTTTCTTCATTTTGGGTAGCAGGTGAACGTGATACTCGCAAACTCTGGAGAAATATCGAACCTCATTTGAAGAAAGCCATGCAGACTGTTTATCTCAGGGAAATATCAAGGTAATTTTTTGTTTAGTATGTTTCTATCTTTTATTTGGTTAGTTATTATAGAGTTTTCCTTTACCTTCTTCACATTGGAAAAAACTAAAGGTTTGAATTACTTCTTGTCTTTTGGGGAAGGACAGACAATTTTTAACCAGTATGCTAAACACTTTGGAACAATTGCAAAATGTAAAATATCTGGGTAGGTACAGCAAATCAATTTTAGCCTTTTAAAAATATGTTTATGTGAGATATTTGAATGGTATCATGAAAATATGATTATTAAATATGTAAATCAAATCATAAATCTACATTTGCCTTTTATTAGAATTTCATAGTAATGAAACTGCTCAGGTGATAGGGTGGCACATAGTATAGTGGGAAGTACATGGTTTTGATTTCCAGCTCAGCCATTTTTTGTCTTATGGGGTCTGAGCAAGTCACTTAAAAATGCCAGTCCTGCCCAGCTGGCATGACTGGGCATGGTCATGGTTTGATTCCCGGCCTCACACCCATCTTTACCCTTTTCACTCTTTCTAACCACATAGAATT
>NW_006366151.1:0-794 GCF_000327345.1 Myotis davidii
TAAAATAGTTAAGATGGTAAATTTTATGTTATACAATTTTTACGATTAAAAAATGAAATGAGTTGAACCCCCCAAAAATGGTCCCCACCTTCCTCAGAAATGTTACAAGCACCTAGACAACCAACAGTGCCCCTGAGGCATTGTCCAGCTCTGTGTGTCATCTCTGCTGATTCTTCAAAAAGGCAGCTCTGCTCAAGGAGGAGTTTACCGAATGATGAACACTGACATTGCACACATTCTCTCCTAGGGTTAAACAGACCACTGGCAATTGTGAGGAATGTCACTTTACCTCTCCAATCCCAGATTCCTGAACTGTAAAATAGGGGGGAAAATGCACCTAATTCAGACTAGCACAGAGAGGTTTAAAGTGGAAAACTAACAAAATGTTAGTTATTTACTAATGTTTTTCTTGAGTAGATGGGACTAGGGGGGACACTGAAGAGTGATGGACTTAATTATACCAACATGTAACACTTTTGAGGACCAAATCTGTGCCAGGCACTGTGCTAGGCGCCTCCCAGGCTTGGAAAGGAAGTTAGAGAGGGGCTGGCAGGCCAGAGCATGTAAGACCATGCTAGGACTTTGGATTTTACTCAGTAAAAGGGAAAGCTTGGAACAAAATATCACATCTAACCTTTTAAGAGATACACTCTAGCTGTTGTGCTGAAGAAAGACAATAAGGAGTAGATGACCAGGTAGGAGACTGCCACAATACGGCTAACAAGAGGAGGCAATGGCTCAGACCAGGATGATGGCTCAGTGGGTTGAGCATTGACCTATAAACCAGGAGGTCA
>NW_006366152.1:0-794 GCF_000327345.1 Myotis davidii
AAAAAAAATCCTTGGGGGGGTTAATGGGGAGTCATGGAAAGAGCAAACAAAAACCTACCCAGCATAAAGGAAAAAATGTGGGGGAGTGAGACAAGAAAATGTGTGTTTGTCATGAAAATGTACACACCATCCATGCAAGTGTAGCATAAAACAAGGCTAGTAGGGGGCTGCAGCTGGAACCTCCCATGCTGCTCTATGGAAAAAGCACCACTCCATTGGGCTAAGAAAATTGGCTTTTATTTATTTATTTTTTTATAATTTAGGCTTTAAGAGACACTGCAGAGAGGCGGCCTGCTTTTATTCAGCGAGCTACAGCGCCCCACATAATATACGGGTAAGTTTACTCAAAGCACTTTTATCAGCTGTCAATCTGTTTCTGAGCCTGCATTTGGCTATATTTCAGGTACCAAAGGAGGAAGCAGGGATTATTCCATGGTTTTTACCCTGGCAGGACTAATTGTTACCTATTACTTCAGTGAATTGTGTGTGGAAGTAATTGTTCTTCTGCCATGTTCTGTAGTGTTAATTCACATAACTCCTGTGTAAAGTTAGATTTATATACTCAGTTTAGTCAAAAGTAGATGATGTCTGTGTACACACGCCGAGATAGTGTTAAGTTGTTTGAAAAACTGGCAGATGTCATCCCATGTTGAGACATCCATGAAGGTATATTGAGTCTTCCCTTTTGGAATCTGTTCAGTATTTTCCTGTGGACTAAGAATTTTATGCTTTCCATTATTTTTCTTCCCTAAACATTGAATGCTGTTTGTTGTTGTGGTGGTGGTGGTGGTGGT
>NW_006366153.1:0-794 GCF_000327345.1 Myotis davidii
TTTCTGGACTGCAAAAATATTTGTTGTGGGCCATTAGTTTGGCATGCTTGGTGTAGAGGGAAGCAGAGAACAGCGCCTGAAGGGCCGTGCACCTGGTCAGTGAGTTTGAAATGTCTGAGAGGCCAGTGTCTCCCTGAACAGTGAGAGCAGGACACAGGGGCCAAGGAAACCCCTTAGAGGCAATACACAGGCAACCCTTCTTATTTTCATGGCTATGGGTTTGTCTATTTATACTAATGTGAATTAGAAAAATATATGCTTTCTCCACCAAGCTTGTGACTTATACATATTGCTTAGGATGGAAGAGAACTTTTAAAACAACCGTTAATTGAGAAAAAGATGTTTCCTCACACACAGTGTAATTGAAAGGTTATTTGTCCTGTATTGTTTGTAACATTAAAAGATTAGGAAGCATCTAAATGTCCATTAACTGGCTTAAGAATGGAGCCACTGAATAGAAAGTGGCCTTAGAAACAAGGAAGTTTTTTACATTCTGATCTAGAATGAGCTCTAAGGTGTATTGTTAAGTCCTAAAATCAATTGGCATAACATTATGCCTAACATGCTTCCATTTGTGTTTGAACAGTATGTGTGCGTGTGTATGTGCACACTGACAGCAGTTGCCTTAGTCTGCTCAAGCTGCTGTGACAAAATGCCACACACTGCACAGGCACGACGCAGTGGAAGGCCCCGCTCTCAGCTCTGGAGGCTGGAAACCTGAGATTAAAGTCCCAGTGTGGCCACGGCCTGGGGAGGCCTCTTCCTGTGCACAGTGTGCCTTCTCCCTGTGTGCT
>NW_006366154.1:0-794 GCF_000327345.1 Myotis davidii
TGGTTCATAGGTCTATGCTCAACCACTGAACTATGCTGGCATGGCAAGAGTGTTTCCTTTTAAAGTGATGAGTACAGAGTGAAATATAATCAAAACAAAACTCCATTGTATACTCCGGGATTTTTGTGTTCAGTTCATCAATACAGTGCTTCTGAACATGTGTCCCACATAGAACACTGGCGTCAGAATCATCTGGAGCCTTTGTCCATAATGTGTACTCATGGTTCACTCCTTAGATGTACTGATTAGGAACTCTGAAAGTGGGGCTAGGGAATCTGTATTGTATTAGGTTCTATCATTATTATTTTACAAGCTAAAGTTTAAGGAGCATTGAATTAAATCTTAGCTAAAGTTTGATAATATGTTTAGAACCTTAATATATTTTCATAATTTGGTGAGCTTATTCATTTTTGTTTAATTTACTTCTGTTGAAAACACAATTTTTAAATTATGTTATCATGCATACATTTTACAATGGAAAACTAACAAATGAAAAAACAGAAATATAATCACCTAAGACGTTCCCTTTCATCTTTGCCATTGTTCTTCAAATAATGAAGAACATTCATCTGTATATCTCAACTCTTTCTCTCTTTGGATTGCTTGCTTGCTCTCTTTCTGTCCACTGTGTGTGTGTGAACACATGTGTGTATGTGACAAAAATCACCATCCCAGAATGCTATTGTGTCCATGGTCTCATGAAGAATGATGAAAACTGGCCCTTACCAATATTATTTACTTATCTGATCAATAAGAAATAATTCATGGAAGAGCTTCAATTTTGCACTTATAAT
>NW_006366155.1:0-794 GCF_000327345.1 Myotis davidii
TAGGTGTGCCGTGCCTCTTACTAGGTGCAGTGCCCTCAGTAAGTCACTTGAACTCTCTGGACCTCAGTTTCCTCCTCGTAGAAGAGGTCCAACAAGATTGTTGTGAGGATTCAGTGCAATAAGGACACACAGTGCCCAAGGAACCGTGGCAGTACTTATTCTCAGTCCTGAGATTTATGCCCTCAAGCAATTGGAGTGGTAGCGGTGAGGTTCGCAGCTAAGTGCCTGCTAAGTAGAATGGCTGTGTGGACATGCTCTCCTGGCTACTTTGGTTCCATCTGTTTTCTTAGTGCTGTCGGAGAGATAAGGGAAGATGACTCTTCCTTCTTGAGCCTTAGTGAAGTTGCAAAAATAATGCTGCTCTGAGTTGTAATGGGAGGTCGCTAGGGAGCAACTGGAAAATATCTTGCTATCTCACTGACCCAGTACATAGGATCCTTCAATTACAAACACTCACTCGGCCTCTACTACCACTGCAAAGCCTACTCAGGGCTTTGTTGGCAAGATGTTCCTCCTCATTCTCATGAAATCTTGTCCCTCCCCCCACCCCATTCACCCTCATTCTATCTGAATCCTATTCACCTTTCCAGGCTTGGCTCAAATCCTACCTCTTCTGTGAAGATCACTTGCCCATGCCAGCCTGCAGTGACTTCTCCCTTCTGTCTTGAGATGTAAAATGGACACACTATTTACAACATCCTGACATTCTGAAGGGATATGATTAGGACTGAATGAGAGAACATATGTAGTGTGCCAAGTGAAGGCATATGGTGAGTTCCCTGCTTCTTTCTCTT
>NW_006366156.1:0-794 GCF_000327345.1 Myotis davidii
ACAGAGAACAGGCTGACAGCTGTCAGAGGGGAGAGGTTTGGAGGGCTGGGTGTAAAAGGTGATGGGATTAATAAAAAAACAAAAAAGGAAGAAAGAAAATAAAAAGAAAACTCATCGACAAGCAACAGTCTGGTGATTTCCAGAGGGAAATGTGGGTGGCGGAGAAGTAGAAGAGGGTACAGGGGGTTAGGCAGTGATGGAAGGAGACTTGGAGTGGTGAACGAACAATGCAATATGCAGATGACGTGTTATAGAATTGTACACCTGACACCTATATCATTTTAGTAACAAATGTCACCCCAATAACTTCAATTAAAAGGGGGAGCAGCTCAGATTAGCCCCAACAGAACAATAAACCCTATTTGCAAGGGAAAATTGTATTATATTAGAAAATGGGTAAAGTTTCAAGATACTCCCAGGGCTGCAGTACAGACCATCAATTTTTAAAAAACAGCCCAGAAAACAAGCTGCTATGTGTGGGGAAAAAATGTAATATAACAATATCTTGCAGTTTGCAACACTAAAGCCCCAGCTCTTGGGAAAGCGAGAAAAATAGACAATAGATGATAGAAACAAGTTAGAAACAAAGAATATGCTTCTTACAAAGAGTAAGAAGCAACATAGCTCAAATACTAAGTTGGACTAGATGTAGGACTTGAAAATATTTAACCTTCCTATCTTTAGTCATTGCATTGTAACTAATGAATCATATGTTACATTAAAATGAGTATGGATTTGATAGAAGAGAAGGTTTTTAATGGAAAAGAGCAGCATGTGAGCCAGAACCGGTTTGG
>NW_006366157.1:0-794 GCF_000327345.1 Myotis davidii
TCAAACTACAGGATGAGTCACTGTCCCATGACTCAGGCTCTGGGAACGGCTCAAACAGGGCCTGGCGATGTGGCTACCGAGTGCGGAGACCTGGCCCTTTCCACAGCCCGTCCATCCACTAAAATATGAAGGGCGGGGGAGCGCTCTTCCCCCACCAATGGGCTCAGTTCATTTCTGGTGAATGAAAGCCTGGGCTTTCCTAAGGTTTACTCATGAGTGACAACACCATTTAAAGATCTCTGGGCACAAAGACGTTCCTGCCTCCCCAGTGGCCTTGGACAAAAGAATCAATCAGGCTGAGGCCCTGGCCCTGCTCATTGTGGGGCAGCAGCTGCAGGTCATGAGCGATGTGGAGATTCCCTCCTCCTGCCCTCCCTCACCTCCCAGGCCTGCCTGCTCTGTGCCCGCAGCACCACAGAGTAAGGGCTGAGCTGGGAGGTGTGGGTGGAGGCTCTTAGCAGAAAAGCTTCTCCGTTATTCCTGTAGCAGCAGTGCAGTGGGGAACAGATAGCACTGGCTTGGGCATTCAGGCGTCCTTATGTTGATCATGGGCTGGAAAATCAATTACCATCTCCCTTCTTGGTTACCTTAGTGTCACCTGCACAGCCCTGAGCTCTAAAAATATTTCTCAGATTTACAGCAAACGTTTGTATATAAGTTTCTCTCCCCATTTAGACAATAAGGTTTCCTTATGGCAAGTATTGGGTCTTACTTAATTTTACCTTAGTGTTGGTCTTGTAGTAGAAGCACAATAAGTGTTTGGAGAAAGGGAGAGAGAGAGATAGAAGGAGACA
>NW_006366158.1:0-794 GCF_000327345.1 Myotis davidii
ATCAAGGAGGAATAACACATTTGCTGAGTAGTTCGAGGAATCTTAGGTTACTTGTCACTGAAGGACACTCAGATATTCAGAGCTTCTGATGGCAAGAGTATGTCCTAGTTCATAGCAACAGACTATGATCCATTGTTTAGAATCAGTTTGAACCCCCAACTCACTCTCCTTTTTCTGGAGTTTTCACTTTGACTTTCCTTCTCTTTTGCCTTATTTGCTTGTATGAATGAAGAGAGACCATTGTTTCTCTTTGAAAGGCCCCTAGACCGCCCCTTAATAATTTTATTCACGTTACATGATTTAAATAAACATTTTTCTTATCAGAGAAAATAAGCACTATTTTAAATACTTGTGAAAAATCCAGAAGAGTACAAATAAGATAATTAAATTAATCTGTGATCGCATAACTCTGAGATAAACACTTTGCAAATGTTTGTGTACTTCCATCAGTTAAAGACATTATAATTTTACATGGTTTTATATGCTGACTTTATTTAGTTTGGAGAGAATTTTTCTGCACCATCAACTCTTACTGAAAAACATAATTTGTCCTAGTACACAGTTTCCCACTCTATGGCTAAATCATAATTTGTTTTTTGTTTGCAAATTTAAGATTGCTTTGTTTGCTTTACACATTTATCCTAAAAATGCTCTGAAAACTTTGTTCACAACTTTTTCCATGTCTCTTAGATGATTCTGACTGACTGCTAAGAGAAAAACTACTAGTTCAAAGATAATTTTTAATAGATCTTCATTGATTTCAGAGAGGAAAGAAGATGGAAAGAGAGATAGAA
>NW_006366159.1:0-794 GCF_000327345.1 Myotis davidii
AAAAAAAAAATCACGTTCATAACATACATAATGTTGGAGCATTACATGCCGAAATGTAACAAATGGCACGCATACCAATGAGATGCAGTACTCTCTCTTCAATGGTCAATCTTGTGATTGGATAATGACTAAAGTAAATAGGGCCTTTATGTACTAAACAAAGATCCCCAAGAAGGCAGTGTGCCCCATTAATCTCTTTTCTTCATAGAAATGTCATATCCAGGCACCCAGAAGATAAATTCATCTGGCATCTAGGGATGGGAGAGTATTTCCTGAACTGTAATTAAGGTGACTGCTAATTGGGTAGAAACAAAAATGTTATTCTAGATTACTGTTCTAAACATTCTCCTATGTTTTCACTCATTCTTCCATTCATTATCCCTTTCAACAATCCATTCTTTCAGCTATCCATTCTTCTACCCCTCTATCCAGGAAATATTTATTTAGATATTTCTGTGTACCATACTCTGTGTTGTGTGCAAAGATACACTGATGGACAAGGAATCATAATGTATAGCCCAGCAAGGTAAACAACGAAAAACAACCATGCAGATGGCCATGCCTTCACACGTGAGATAAATACTTTAGAGAACAAATGCTGTAAGCAATGAAGATGGATGATGTGGGAATCTAAATAAGACTAAGGGTTCAAAGAAGATGGCCTACTTGAAAAGGTGACATTAAAATTTAATCCTCAAGAGTGAGGAAGAATTCGGCAGATGAAGAGTGGCTGGGAAGACCATCACGGACAAAGAAACAACATGTGTGAATGAGCTAAAGAGGAACTTGGTTAG
>NW_006366160.1:0-794 GCF_000327345.1 Myotis davidii
ATGGAGTCCAAGCACTTGATACTTGAATTTGTTCCCATAACTATGCCTTTTCTTTTTCAACATTTTTATTTTTTAATTTAGAGAGAGAGAAACATTGGTTTGCTGCTCCACCCATGCATACATTCATTGGTTACTTCCTATATGTGCCCTGACCAGGGATCAAACCCGCCACCTTGGCATATTGGAATGATGCTCCAACCAGCCGAGCTACCCAACCAGGGCAGTAAGCTGTGCCTTTTCAGTATTTGTAGGATGGAGCTGTCTGTCAAATACTTTCTTCACAATATTAAGAAATAGACATGTAACAACCATGAGGATATAGCAAACCAAACAACCACTTGATAGCTGAAAAAATACAAAGTACATATTCTGGGAGGCCCCAAATGGCCAGAGAATCCCTCCATAAAACAAAAAAAATACAAAATGGACTGTAATAGATCTCCAAGTACAAGATGGTTGATGCAGGTCCCAAAATGAATTTCTAAAAGCCATCTTTACAGTGACTATAATAACCATGACTACAGGATATAGGATCCATAGATATAGGATATAGAAAATAGGATCCATGAAACCCAGAAGCGTTCAATAAGGAAAAGTTTTAATTCTTAGTTGATGGTTTTCACTAATGTCTCAATAGAGAGTGGGCTTGTTCTGTAATCTGTAATACATGTGGATCTATACGCTGTTCCAGACTATATATCAGAATAGGTAGGGAAGTAAACCAAATATTGTATAAAGTCATACAGTGTTTGTTGAGAAAGCAAACAGTAGAACTGATATAAAAATTGGGGTGT
>NW_006366161.1:0-794 GCF_000327345.1 Myotis davidii
AAAAAAATGTCTAGAGAGCCAGTAAAATATTAAACCAATTCTCAGTGATCAGAATCCAGGAAAAGATAATAAATGGCACCTGATAATTTTTTTCTAAACCATATTATTATATGTTGGCTTTAAAATGCATTGTTCTTCATTTTTCTGCCTTTCTCCATACCACCTAAAGGTTTTCTAGTTATACACAGCTGAGAAACAAATGTCCCCAGAACTCAGTGTTTAAAATAGTCATCTTGAAAACACTTTGAAATGCCAGGACCTAAGAAAATAGGCTCCTTCACAAAAACAATGAGAATACTGGGAAAAACTGTCAAAATGAATTTTTCAACACTCTGGAAATTAACCAAAGATTAATGTAAAGAGTGGTTATTCAAGAAAGACACTTGAATCACAGTACAAACAGGCTTCATGGTATTTTAATTTGCCTTATCCCATCTCCCCAACCCAACTTCACTATAGCCTTGAATTCAGCAGCTTTGCAGCCATGATAGTAATCAGGAGAGGGGGGGTTGGGAGGGAGAAGTATGGTTGTATGGAAGATTGATAAATGAAACAGATGTGATATCATGTTAACAATTGTTTAATTCAACCTGGATGTTCATCTCACTAGTTTTTCTACTTTCCTGAATTTTCGAACTTTTTCATTAAAAGTAGTTGAAAAAGGGAAACAAACAAACAAAAAACAGCAGCCTGTCAGCCTTTAGAAATGGCAAAATGTCTTCGGAGCTTCTCAAACAACCCCATCTTCAGAGACCTTCATTCTTTGACCTCTCTTAGCAGTTTCCTGGAAAAAA
>NW_006366162.1:0-795 GCF_000327345.1 Myotis davidii
AGAAGTCTTACCTTCATGTCTATCACTGCAAAGTTGGAAGGGAATGTGGATGGCAGATGGCATCTTCACTTCTAACACTAGAACAACTCAAAGGCCCTGTACCTTTAATGTTAAGCCCAGTCTCTTAGTACGAATTACGAAGGACAGCCCTTTTTCAGAAGCTAAGACAGCAAAATACTCAGCAATGCATTTCCTGTGCCCCTAAATATCATTCTGAAAACAGAAAAAAGTTAAACTTTCTTTTTGAAATCATTAAAATGAAAACAGCATCCTGGGGTTACAGGACCATGGGGAGCCATTGCTATGTTCTATTTATTTTTAGCTGTTGTCAGTTGTACATGAAAAGGACTCTTGTGGGCAGTTCCATCCTGCTGACATTTCCACTAGGTAATTTACCTTTCGTTCCACACTTTCTGGAAAACCTTCCAGTAATTTTGTGAGATAAACAATAGGTACCTTTGCTTCCGTGAACTTTTGCTTCAGCTTAATGACCTGCTCTGACCAGATGCAGTCTCCTTGCTCTTGTGAAACGGAAAAGGTTATTTCTACTACTCCTTTGCTTAGCAATTGCTTAGTAATGCTCAGCCTACTCTAGCTTTGGGGTAATCCTGTGATTGGCTTCTCTGTCCTTTTCCCTTTCAGTAGGTGACAGGCACCCACATCTGGAAGGTTTTAGTTGAAGTCAGTATAGCATTGTGGGTGAGCTCAAGGGGTACGGACTAGGACAGTCTACATTCCACACATAGCTCTGCATTATGCTAGCTTTATGATCATGAACTTACCCTATCTAAGTCT
>NW_006366163.1:0-795 GCF_000327345.1 Myotis davidii
CCAGGGGGTCCCCTCAGCAGTCCCACTTCACACTGAGGCCATCTGTGCTTCAAGCATATGACCTGGGCCTTGTAAGTGGCCTTAGGTCCACAAAGAGCACTATTCTTTCACCTAAGTTAACTGATTATTTTGTTATGTTATTTTTTCTGATTAATATGAATTACTATCTCAAGATAGTAATCTCAGTATAAAATTCCATTTTTCCACTTAGTTTTGGAGAAGTTATTTCACCTCTAAGCCTAATGTCCTCAGTGTGGTATAATAATGTCACCTGTTAGGGTTGTTTTGGGGATTAAATGAGATAGTATATTTCAAGTGCTTCGGACGGTCATTGGCACATCAAGCACTTAGTAAATGCTAAGTTACTAGCAGTGTGCTGTAGACTCTTAACTTTTGAGGTCCCATGAGCCTCAGGAGCAAGGGCATTGGGATGTATGGAATGGCTTTGCTGCATGGAAACCACCAGTGAGTCACAGGTACATGGAGATGGAGGCTCACTTTTCTCTATTTTTATATATGTGACATTTTCATAATAGGATTTTTCTTAAAATGACTTGCAAGCTTTTGTTCTGGAATTTGCTGAAAGAAGTTACAGTGATTTTCTGTGCCCCTGTGAAGTGCTGTACAGGTTTCCGGAGATAAGTGTGTGTGTGCTCTGCTTGGGAAGTTCAGGAAAGCCTTGTGGAGTATGTACTCATTTAGCTGAATCTCTAAAACAGACTTTTTAATTAAAATTTTTTTTATCAGCTTAAACATTTTTATCAGCTTTATTGAGATATAATTCACATATCACAC
>NW_006366164.1:0-794 GCF_000327345.1 Myotis davidii
GCTCAACCACTGAGCCACACTGGCTGGGCAGCTAAGTGCTTTCTCTTGTCAAAATTGGTTGATCCTTCGCCTGTCTCAACATGTAAAGGGGCTTGAGTCAGAAGAATCAAATGTTAGTGAAAATGTAAAGGTGTTTGTGGGCCCTTTAATAGTTCTGATGGCTTTGCTCTTGTTTGAATCTGTAGCCATAGATTCTTGTCTCCTGGGAACAAGGGGTTACGCATCCTTAGCTTGGAGGCAAATTCTCAGAACAGTTTCTGGAAGAACTCAGGTGGAGACGGAAGATCTTCAGCTCCAAACTTCTGTGGGTAAAAATGGGTGCTCCCTGTTGGAAATCTGCTTTTCACGATGGAGACATTGGGCGGTGAGAACCCTGTGATGCCAGGGACTGGCTCATCATGGCGATGGCCTCAGGGACAAGGCTAGACACTGGCAAACCGATGACCTTTGCTTTGGGTAATTTTATAATAGCCCAATATTGGCAGCAACATAACTGTCCCCTAAGAGAACACTGGCTGAGGTTATCCTGGACAGCAGGATAGTGGAACACAACAAGGGGGGCGCTTTTCATGCGCTGATTGGCCGTTCTAGGCAGGAGTGTTACATTAGAAAGGAACGGGCAGAACAGGGTGTGAAATACTTGCTGTATTTGCATATTCATCTCTGAAGAGTATAGCAAACCCTCTACTAAGAGTAGAGACCCATGGGACGGGGTGGCGGGAAACTTCTCATACACCTTCCTGCACTTTTCCATACCATGTGAGTGTATTGCCTATTCAAACATTAACTAGCTG
>NW_006366165.1:0-795 GCF_000327345.1 Myotis davidii
GATTAACAGGAGAAAAACAAACAAGTTTAATAGTTTGTTTACCTACTGTATACAGGAAGACACCCAGGAAAACAGAGGAGCTCACCAAAGGGGCTGAAGCCACCTCCTTAAATACCATCTTCAGTTGAAGACAAAAGATGTTGGGGATGGGGATGTCAGTTCTGGGAGGTTACCAGGAAGAGCACCATAAACAAGGGTGAGGTTGTTATGCAGATATAGGTCTTTGCCTTCTGCACCCATAAGAGTGTCTAAAGGTAAGGTCATCCCCCGCCCCCTTCCTGGTATAGCTAGAGAGACAACCTTACAAATGGAGATTTTTCTTATGTTACCATTTGCCTGCTGGCATCACAGCCCAAGAAGACATGAATGGGAATTTTCAGCAAATGAAGTAGAGGTTTATTAGTCGAGAAAATGGAGCTGTGCCCTGAGTCCCAGGTGAGCTAGTGCTCGAAGATCTGGCTGCCTGATGGCTTCTAGGGGAGGGGAAATATCATCAATCACAGTGGCCAGGGAGTTCGGGTTGTGGTTTCTACTGATTTGTTCGGGGAAGGGTAGGGGGTAGTTTATCGGTTCATCTGGGCCTGATATTAGCCCAGACCGGGTTGCTTCATCTGTTTGCACAGGGTGGCCAGGAAGGTACTTTTGAAGTTGAAACAAAACTGAGGCCTCGATGAAATCTTTAGTTTGACTGAAACTCTGTCTCTGTGGTCAGCAGACCCAAGGCTTTGTTTATAAGATTATTTGATGCTGACCCTAACCTCATTGTCCTGAGTGCTTAATGATTGAGTGAGCATG
>NW_006366166.1:0-795 GCF_000327345.1 Myotis davidii
AAATACTATGGTGTTTGTTCTTACTATTCGTTTTTCTTACTTCCTGTACTATTTCCTCTATGTCAAGAGGTATAATTGACAAATCTACATGAGTGATATAATAAGAGAGGTGAGAAGGTAAGAAAGGAATCTAACATGTTTCCCAGATACCTTTTTGGGAAACTAGAGGGAAGGTTCTTCTATTCACTGGGTTGTGAAGGACAAAAGTAGGTTTGTGGGAAAACACATTGAGTTCCAATTTAATACATGAGAAATGGAGGGATTACTGTGTTATCTAATAGATAACGCTGATTTGATTCTCAGGAATGAGATCCAAAGAGGACACATCAATTTGAATGTCATTAGATATAAACAACCTTGAAGTTACAGGAGTAGGTGAGTTCAACCATGAAAGCTACAGACAAAAAAGAGATTCTTCTATGTTTCCATATAGAGGTTATAGGGTTAATATTAACTCTTATGAGAGTTATCTTGTAAAAGAGAAGACTAGGTAGAGCCAAGAAAATAATTAAATATATTAATAGCTTGGTGATGGTTAAGAAAAGAGAGTTCCCATGGTTAATCTCATCCAATCAGAGAAATTCCAATTGAGAAAAATCTTGGAAGTTTAAACAGTGGATCCCTGAATCTTGAACATGGCACATGGTTTATTCAGTATAGAGACACACCAATCGCTTGGGGGTGACATTGGTTTGCAAAATCACTCAGGCTTCAAGTGTACAACTCAATAAAATGTCATCTGTACACTGCATCTTGCGCCTATGGTCCCAAGACAAGTCTCTCGCCTTTCTCATT
>NW_006366167.1:0-794 GCF_000327345.1 Myotis davidii
AGGTGTTGCATGTTTTAAAAATTCTTGCGGCACGCTGGGTGAAAAGTCGCTGATCTACAGTTCATAATCCAATTTTATGGACTGTCCCAATAATGTCCTTTGTATTTTTCTCTGATCCAAGGTCCCACCTAGATCACGCATTACACTTGCTCCTCATGTTTCTTTGGTCTCCTTGAATTTGGAACAGTTCCTTAGTCTTGGACTTTATAACACTGACACATTGGAAGGGTATATAGACCAGTTCTGTAGAATACCTCTTCACTTGGATTTATCTCATGTTTTCTCGAGAGTAGATTCAGGTTTTGTGTTTTTGGCAGGAGTCCCAAAACAAGTGATGTTGCCATTCTCAGCGCATCACATCAAAGAGGCACCTGATATCGGTTTAACTTACTGTTGGTGAGAGTAATTGATCACTTGGCCACATTCTCTTCCCTTCCAGAGATAAACAAAATACTATATCATTCAAAATAATCCCTCATTTTATCAAAGAGGCTTTCTTCTAAATATCCAGAGATACATTAGAAACTCGTTATCTATTATTTTTGCATGATACCACAAGGTTCTTATGATTGACACTTCCATAAGTACCCAAGCCTCCCACCCCTTAAGTATAAATCCTCTTCAGTGAAATAACTAGAAGCAACTGTTCTTATAAATTTAAAAGCAAATAATGAATACAATGGGTGTAAAGCCTTCAACATAACATCTCACACTAGCCACCAATCAGTGGCCACCATTACCATGCTTATCAGAGATGCCAGCACACTTTTCATTCTTATGCTAGAAGACCCAGA
>NW_006366168.1:0-795 GCF_000327345.1 Myotis davidii
CCTTTCTAAGATCAATAAATTAAAAACACACAAATAAAAATTCACTGAGCTTTCCAGCTAAACCAGAACCCTCATAAAATCCATCCCTATTCCAACTGTCTAGCTGATGCCACATAGAACAGAGACAAGCCATACCCACCTAGCCCTGGTCAGACTGCAGATTCATAAACAAAATAAATGATTGCTGTCTCACCCACTATGTTTGGGGGTATTTGTGATATAGCAATATATAATCACAAGTCATATTTGTCAGAATACTGAAAAATATAATTCCTTGACTTCAGTGAGATGGAGTCAGCATCATCCCAGTGCTGAGCCCAGGACTCACTCAGTGAATTCCAAAGCTGTCTTTGCATAAACTAAGGTCACCCAAGGTGATCCAAAGTGGAGATTAGATCTGTTTCTACAGATGTACCTGGTATATCACACGGGTACAGGGCTATATTCATAAAGGAAGAGTAATTCATTCCAGGTAAATAACCTTTAGCTTCCACTGCTATCTTCAGACTGTCTTTTAAGAAGAGAGATCTCAGACTCCATTATTTAATTCAGAGACGTCAAAACTTTTATAAATGTCCTTAAATCATAAACATAAGGAAGGACTAACAGAGCAGCAGATGGTGATTCATGAAAGATAATGCTAAATTTGAGGCTCCATCATTTGGGGCCCTTATTCAACAGAGAGGAGATCAGATTAAGGTGATTCAGTAATTATACTGGCCTAGTCTATTTTGCTTTCTTGAAGAGACATATCAATATCCCAACAACAGATATTTAGTACTATATAGAAAACAA
>NW_006366169.1:0-795 GCF_000327345.1 Myotis davidii
CCTGGAAGGGGGTGAGGGCTGAGTGGCTGGAGGTGCCCCGATCGAAGATTGGCTATTTGCCCTTGATACACTTCATATCTCGTTGCAAAGACAAAAGGAGATGAGCAGGAGGGAGGCAGCAGAGGACCAAGGACAGGCCTGAGACGCGAGCACTGTGCCAGCGTTTTCTACATCTGGGATCTCGCTGTGTGTCTTTGGACCAATCCCTTGGCCTCTCTGAGTCTTGAATTCTTCACCCATAACAGTGCTGCCCCAAAGAACTCTCTGGTGATGGGGATGTTCTCGACCTGCAATGCCCAATGCCGTGGGCATCGAGCTCAGGGAAGGTGGTGAGCGGGACTGCGGACTCGATCATTAATTTTATATAATTTTTAGTTACTTTATATTGAAATAGCCACAGGAAGCTAGTGGCTACCATATTGGGCAGCACAGACCTAGAAACCTGGGGCTTGGAAGGCTTCAGCTATTTCAAATATGATATGCTGAGAGAGCGCCTAGGAAGTGTTCATTGTGCCTCTGGAACTGTCTCGAAAGAAAAAGTCCTGGTGAGACACGTGGGCCTGGGCGACAGGGCCACACCCCAGCTTTGACATATCCGGCTGTAAAGCCCTGGACAAGTCCTCTAGCCTCTCCGTGCCTCAGTTTGCTTGTTTGTAAGACGGGGATAATAATAGAACCTACTTCACAGGGTTATTGTGAGAAATAAATGAGATACTAGATCTTTCAGAACAGTGCCTGAAACTTGGTAAATGTTCAACAAATGTAGCTTTAAAATTTTATTATTATTTTTATTAT
>NW_006366170.1:0-795 GCF_000327345.1 Myotis davidii
ATTTTTCATGCTTATTAGCATAAAATTTATAACATTTCTGAGATCTTGGGGGTATTAAGGACTTATCCCAGATAATGATGCCTCCTTTTCTGTGAAATGTATTGTTCTTACCCCTTACCCATTGCTTCCAAAATTTGGAAGCCGTAGAAGTCCTGTTACGCTACAGAACCCAGTTAGTAGTCGACTGTATCAGGTGAGGACAACTGAGCCAAGCCATAGAGACTCTTTCCTCCTAGGAATGTGGAACTGAGTGTCAGAGATGCAATTCAGTTTCTTCTGATTACTAATTTCAAGAGTGCATGTGAGTGTACCTGTTGTCATAGCACAAATCCATGTAGCCAGCTGATGCCCTCATGGTAGTTACTTAGGCAATAGTGGGAATAAGAAATAGGTGAGGCCATGATATTCTTAAATGATACAAAATAAGACTCTGATATACAAAGTTTGCAAAACTATACATAGCCATGTCTGTCTCAAATTTCTATCAATTGAGGAGGAAACGGGTGTCATGCAGGGAAGGTATGAAATTAATATTCTGGCCCCTGGCATTACAACCATATAGATTACCTGGAGGTGGCATTGAAGAAGGGAATGGAATATATGATTTTCATTGTCCTATGGATAATCCAATTATATTAAGTTTATATTATCTTTCGATGTCAAACAATGTTGACTCTGAAAGACATAGACCAACTATACCGGACAATTTTGTGCAATCTACTCAATCCAGAATCTTTTCTTATAAGACCAACAACCACAGCAATAGGTTTTGACAACAATCATAGGTAGTGTACA
>NW_006366171.1:0-794 GCF_000327345.1 Myotis davidii
CACACACACACACACACACACACACGGCAGTAATTCTCCCTTTTTAGTCTGATCTGCAGTGTCTCTTCGAGGAGGGAAATACAAGTGGCTCTAATCAAAGGAGCTGTGGTCATTCTTTCTAGACTTTGCCAAAACCCCCTTTGAAGAAATACTTTCTTACTTTCACAACTAAGTCATTTCAATCCTACTTTCATTTCAACTTAAATATGGCCTCCTTTCTGCAGCTCTGGACTAATCCATCGTAAGCGCCTCGAGAGAAGGGCCTGGGTCTCACTACATCCTACCACTGAGCCGCTGACCACGGGGCCAGCACACAGTAGTCCTCAAACGTCTCTTACAGTTTTACCTCCTCTTTTACCTGCAGCACTGGAGTAAGCTCTCCTGGGCCTCTGGCCCTTCACTCCTTTTGGCACATGGAATCCGCCTTTTCCAGGAAGCTTCATCTCTCCCAGGACTGAAGGCTCCCTCGAACGGTACTGGCTCCTTCTCAGCAGCCTTCAAGGTCGTCTCCCTTCTTACGGAGCAGTTTTTGTCCCTCCTGCTCATGAGCTTGCCATCCTCAATCAGCCGGGCGTGGTGTTTGTCTTCCTGTGGTATCTGCCCTCATCTCCACCAATTTATTGACCAGAGACTAGTTTGAGATGGGCTACATGACTAAAAACATTGCCATTCCTGAATGTATCTAATTTCAGATGGAGGTTAAGTAAATATTTTTATGAGTATATGGTGTATACTAATCCATGTTGAGTATGCCTTAATTATGGAATTACCCAAATATTTTATGTGAAAAAAAA
>NW_006366172.1:0-795 GCF_000327345.1 Myotis davidii
TGGGCTGAGGAAATGCCAGTAGTTGGAAAAGGGCTTTGAAAAGTCCAGGAGGTGATGTATAAATGTCATCGGTTACCAACCTTTTGTGCTCAAGAATAAGCCATAGTAAACAAATTAGGAAAGTAAATCGACAGCCCTAAAATATATGCATAAAAAATAAATGCAGATCCAAATCTACAGATGGTATTCAGGGATTGTCTACTGCTTTTGAGTCTCAATGCCCGTTCCTGCCTCCACAAAATCTACCTCGGAGAGCTAACAGTTCGGGAGCCCAGATTCAGTCATCACCCCACCACCCTAGCACAGGGAGGCAGCGTGGAGGCTACGGAAGGGCTGCACTTTGGCTGTAGAATATAACATGCATGCAACATGGAAGGGGTGGGGTGAACAACATGTATATACAAACCCCTGGGGACAAAGGCCCCGGCCAGGAGGCACTGAGCAAAGAAGGGGTCCATCTCCCCCCTGGCGGGGAGGGGAGCTCTGAGGCAATCTGTAAAGGGGGCATATGCCCAGGGAGAGGGAACAGCTGCCACTCCTGCTTCTGTTCTCCCAACCTAAACTGGAGGGATGCTGAGCAAGGAGAAGACAGGGTCCCAGAAGCCAGAGGATCAGCACCCCTATCCTTGGCCTCAGGGGCCCAAGAACTCTTTGCATAATATATCTTCAGAACTAGGAGATGGTCAAAGGCACAAAGTTTAAACACTGGGAAAGGAGGGCTGTTGAGAGGGGCTGGAGTACCCTGAGCCCAGGGGTAGACCAGAGGTGTGATTTGTTGCTCGTTTCCTGGAAGGG
>NW_006366173.1:0-795 GCF_000327345.1 Myotis davidii
GTCTTTAGTCCATTGTATGTTTTTGCCTCCTTTTCAAAATTTCAAATTTACTTATTTCTTAATGCTTTAAATTTCTTGAATGTTTAAACTTTTTAAAATTTATTTTTCAATTATGATTGATATACAATATTATAGGTTTCAGGTGTAAATCTAGTGCCCATATGACACCATACGTAGTTATTATAATGTTATTGACTATATCCCCTGTTCTGTGCTTTACGTCCCCATGACTATTTTAATAATTGGCAATTTGTACTTCTTAATCCTTTTTACATTTTTCAGCCATCCTCCTGAACCACTTACCATTTAGCAGCCACGAATTTATTCTCTGTATCTGTTTTCGTTTTGTCTGTTCACTTATTTTGTTTTGTAGACTTCACATATAAGTGAAATCATAAAGCATTAGTCTTTCTGTCTGGCTTATTTTACTTAGAATGATACCCTCTAGGTCCATCCATGTTGCACAAATGGCAATGTTTCATTTTAATGACTAATATTCTACAATACATATGCAGCACACCTTTCTTTATCCATATGTCTATTGATGGACACTTAGGTTGCTTCATATCTAACCTATTATAAATAATGCTGCAATAAACATAGAAGTACAGATATGTTTCCAAATTAGTGTTTTGGATTTCTTTAGTTACATAGCCAGAACTGGAATGGGTGGATCATATGGTACTTCTAATTTTAATTGTTTCAGGAACCTACATGCTGTTTTCCACAGTGGTTGACCCAATTTACCATCCTACCAGTAGAGCACAAGGGTTCCCTTTTCTTTACATCCTTGCC
>NW_006366174.1:0-795 GCF_000327345.1 Myotis davidii
CCTTCCTCTCTGAGATCAATCGAAATATATCTTTTTAAAAAATAAAAGTTACTAGTCTGATAATTCCACCTTTCCTGTCATATCTGACTCTGGTTTTGATGTTGTTCAGTCTTTTCAAACTGTATGCTTTTGCCTTTCAATATGCCTGGTCATGTTTTGTTGAAGGCAGACATGATACTCGTTCAGAAGAACTGCAGTCCAGAGGCCTGTAGTTATGTAGGGCAAGGCAAGCATTATATCCTTCCACGATTGGGCCCGTGTCTTTTGGCGAGACTATGCCCCGGACTGAGAACTTCACCAGGGCTTCTTAGCTTTTGTTTGTTGTTTTCCTCCTCTTAGGTGGGTCAGGATGGCTAGAAGAGGGGAGTTAGGTAGGTCCCTGTCCCTAGGTAGCTTAGGCTCTGGTAACATAGTTTCCCTGAGGGGAGGCCTCAGCAAGAACAGGACGCGCTGACATATTTCAAAATCATTACTTTCCCACTCCCCCTACCAGGAGCACAAGGGGATTTTTCTCCAACATTCACTGTGAGGGCCTCCTAGAGCTCTGGGGGTAAAACTCTCCACAGCGTGGGCCCCTTTTGATTGGGTTCCTCTGGCGTTTTGAACTCTCAGACTGTCCACACTCAGCCTCCAGCAGTTTGTCGATTACAGTCCAGGTTTTCCTACCCCAGGCTTCTGCTCCAGTCAGTTGTGATTCTGTGCATCCGCCTGCCTCTCCATTGGCGGGGGTGGGGACAGCAGTTTTCCTTTTGACCTCAACTGATGGATCTACAAAGAGTTGATTGTTGTTGTTGT
>NW_006366175.1:0-795 GCF_000327345.1 Myotis davidii
CCAGCCTACACTCTTTTTCATAAATATTTCCTAAATTGTTTGTTGTGTAATTTTGGCTGCAGAGACTATTATATATTTAAGACATACATAAATTGTCCTTAATAATTATATTAAAGATATATAAAAGCACTTATGCAGATACCTATATGTTAATGCATGTATGGATGTTTGTATGCACATGCATAAACACACATCCTGTAAGCCGTGTTTGTTTTATTTCATTTGCATGATACTAAATAAAATTATTCTAAAAGTTTCAACTTGCTGAGAAGATAGGAGATTGGTATACAGCCTTAACTGCTGCTTTCTCTCATTCACTTTCAGCTTGTCTTCATTATTAACCTAATTTCCCTCCCTTCTGGCTCCATGCCCTCCTGGGTTTGGTTGGGCTATCTCTCTTCTGCAGCACTGACCTTCTAAGCCACTTCTCTATGATAATTAGAAGGTGCAGAAATAGGAGTGTAGATGTTCCCACTTAGTAATTGCAAGAGGACCTGGCACTACATTTGGATGTTGCATCCCTCCTATGTCACGTAACTATGCACAAGCAAGGTCCCATTTTCCATAGCCACTGTTCTAAAACATGTTTATGCAAATCTATAGAGGAGGCCCCTTGAAATCAGACAATGTCAAATTAACTAATGCTAGAATAAAACAGTGTTCAGAATAGTATGTGTCCATTGTAATGTTTGAAACAAATTAAGTTCAGAAGTTATTACAAAATAGGTCGTTATTACAAATATTGATCATGGTAAGACCCAAGTATAATTAACAATAAAAAACTAGGAGGTGTGT
>NW_006366176.1:0-795 GCF_000327345.1 Myotis davidii
TTTTTTCCTGGCAAGCTGAGGCTTTGGACTTTTAAATATATTTACCCGGCTAATCTCCTATAATGTTTAAAAGAAGACTAAACCTAATTATAGGGAACTGATGGTCAGAGGACAATTATTATCTCTATTGTCTACTTCAGACTCATGCCAGTCACCACCAATTAGATAAGTATAAGGATGACTTTTTCCTAATTTAAACAACTAAGGGGAGGAAAAGTACAGGAAGAAATGAGGTCCATTTCCTAGCTGGCATGATCATGGCCTGGTGCGTAGAAAAATTACAGATCTTGTCCTGCTTTTGCTAGCGGGGAGTGCTGCAACTTGTAGACAGTTCATTTTCTCTGGGCTTCAGTTTTCGCTTCTGTAAAATGAGGGATTCATATATGGCTCAGATGCAGTATAATTTACAGTTTGGTAGAAGTGGGCCTTGTTTGACTTTGGGAGGGAAAGAATTGCCAAAATTTAGTTCAAGATGAATTGAATAATTCCCTTGGGTCTCAAGCCGGATTTTAGGGGGCTGTTGTCTTGGAGGTACTTAGGGAAGCCAATCTAGAGACGAGCTCAGACACATCTCTGTACATTCACACTGACAGCTGCTCATCCTTTAACTGGGATGTGTATGTTTGGTAGAAAGGGCTACATGCCTGATATCTGTTGGTGTTTTTATGTATATGGTATATTGGAGAAGGGAACTAGGGCTGCATGCTGTTTTAACAGTCGGTAGACAGTAGGGTTGGGCAGAAGTTATTTTCTCTTGGCAAAACTGTAAGCAGGCAGTTTTGTATAATGGAGCAA
>NW_006366177.1:0-795 GCF_000327345.1 Myotis davidii
ATTATTTCCGAGTAACGTCGCTCAGAGATGAATCTCCAGAGTGTGGCCGGCCTCGAAGTTCCTTAGGCCTCGGAACCATCACAGTTTTAGGACCTTTGAAAAGTGGACGAAGTAATTTGACTTATGCTTGATCTTTTGACTATTCATAACCCCAGGTATTTGAGACCCACCAAGTTCACAGTAAGAATTTGTGCTAAAGTCAGAGAGGTCCCTGATGTCCATGTGCCGCTCTCACACCATCTGATTTCTGTCTGTATAATTTGCAGAGTAAGCAGCTTTATGGCTCATTAGTATTCATCAGGACAGAGTTACTCTGGACATTAGATACTGGTCATTTCCATTGGTTTTGAAGCAGCTTGTTGTTAATGTAGCTTTAGGAAGTGATGGGAGGATTGAATATAAATTCTAAAGAACTGGATAGTAATCCTTACTCTGATTTTTACTGATTCTGTGACCGTGGGCAGACCTTTTAATCTTCAGTGTTTTCATTTATTCGTACCTGTACTGAGCATGTAGCTAGGGTGGTGTTTATATGAAACTCTGCGTTGTGTCTGGAAATCAGTTATGTAGGTGGCAACCAGAGGTGTTTTTGTTTTTGTTTTAAACCAACAAAAAAGAATTCAAAATATAGAGTGTATTACATGTAGGAAGGTAACTTTGTTTTAGGATTCTCTTGTTTCCATTTTACTCTAATGGCATATAATTGTATCACTGTGTGTATCACAGGATTTGGGTCACTGTGTAAAACTTACTGTAGGTCTCCCATCAAAAAATTTTGACTGTGGTTGCCAGGAC
>NW_006366178.1:0-795 GCF_000327345.1 Myotis davidii
AAAGCTGCAATCGCTGTACTTAGCAGCATTGCACTAAAGGAAAAAGGTTTGGCTCTCCCCAGGGTGAGGCCACTAGCCCTGCCCTTAAACTCAGCACAATTCAAACATTAGTACCTGATGGTCTTCTGACTGGTACAGGGAATGATGCTTAGGTTCTTGAGTTTTTAATGTTCCTTTGGAAAGTTACACTGTAGGTAGATGCTAGCTCGCTCAACTAGTCAAAACCTTTATGAATTCCTCACACCTGTCAGGTTTCACTCTAGATTACAATGTACAAAGATTGCTAAGGCATAATCCTGAGCCTTCAAAAAAAACTCAGAGGACTTGTGTGTTTGTGTTTTTTTAATGCAGTAACATTAAGAAAAAGAAATCGAATTAATATTTAGTTAAAAAGTATATCCCCCATGATACTCCTTTAATATTTTTTTCATTTATCACAAAATTTTTTTAAAAGTGTATGTTTGGTATTCCATGCTTTTATCTTTCCAGAATTTCAAATTACTGCTCTTTCTACTATGCAGTATAGCATGGTACTTAGGGCTTTCTCAGTGAGAGCATATGTTTCAGCACAAGTGAGGATATGGAAAACTCAACCTCTATTTAGATGACTCTATAATTCTAACTAAAACAAAATACAGTAGACATTCAGATCCCTCAAGAGAACTTTCCATATACCCATGCCACCAAGCCCTGGTTCCTCCACTTTTGTACATGAGATAAGCCACTCAGATCTCATTGGAAACTGTTTCCTTTGAAAATCAGACTACAGTGGGAAGCCTGGGGAGGGTTGGGGGG
>NW_006366179.1:0-795 GCF_000327345.1 Myotis davidii
TGACCTCATCACCTCCCAGAGGCCCCACCTCCTGATATTACATTGGGTGTTACAATTGAACACATGAATTCTGGAGGGATACAAACAGACCATAGCAGCCATGAAACTCCTAGGTTGTTATTACCATGACACAGCAGGTAGCCTAAGCTTCACAGTAGATATGTGTCCAGTGTGAGTCATAAGGGAGTGGCCAGGTGGGTGCTACATACACAGGGGGCATGGGACACTACTGGGAACCCCAAGCTTAGGAAAGCCCCAGTCTCAATTAGAGCAGCTGACAAACCTGCCCAAGCTCTGTCCCTAAGAAGACAATATATTTACGGTGCTGGTCAGAAACAAGTGGTATCAACTGTTTGCTTAACATGAAATGAGGAGCCATTTCAGCAGTTAGTTGATGGACATTTCATAGCAACTTGGATGGGGTCATACTCAGAGATGAGGTATTTGTACTCATGTGGTAAAACTTTCATCTTACTAAGTTAGGAATCTAACACTATTGTTAACATTTATGAAATAAGACTAGGGGTTTAAGAATACATTATGAATTACAAACAAATTAAATATGAATTAAACGTAATTATATAGTTACAGTGTGAGGAATAAAAAAAAGGAATGGGAAAGGTGAAGTGTGGATAACATATTTTTATCAACCAGTGAAAGAAGTCTATACCTACAGTTGAGGAATTCAAAATTAACTATGAACACATAAGATGGTAACCTGTCTGTGAAATACAAAGTGAGACGTTTGGCTTGAATGGATCACTTGCAGCAGTTCTCAACCTGTGGGTCACGACC
>NW_006366180.1:0-795 GCF_000327345.1 Myotis davidii
ACCGGGATTCAAACCAGCAACATTTCAGTGCACAGACGGCACCCAACCACCTGAGCCACACTGGCGAGGGCCATTTTCTTTTCTAAACTGAATGAGTTTTATAAGAATTAGAAGATGCCCCGGGGAAAAAGCAGCTGGTCCTTTGGGGAAAGACTTTTCTGAAGGGTTGGGTTATAGAATGCAGTGGTGGAAGAGGTGAGCACAAATCACTTTAAGTATTATCTCAGGCTAAAGGCATTGTATGCTAAAGAGGGAGACTCTTGTTGGAACAAGGGTTTCCTAACAGTCTGTCCTGCTGGCCTGGCTCTGTTTTAAAGCAGCAGCTTCTCCAGCTCTGGCCTGGTACCTGAGTTTCTGATTCGCTGGCCTGCAAAGGGTTGCGTTCACTCTGTTCTTCTGAGTCTTGTTTTCTCTCATGTCACACTGTGATGACAGTATCTGCTCCCCTACAACTTTATAGTGTCATTTGAAGATGGACTAAAATTAAATAAGTCTTTAAATTGCCTTTAGTTCCTCAGAGACTAAGTGGTGTTATTCCTGTCAGCTGCTCAGCCCATGCGAGTGCAGCGTCAGTCATTGGAATCCCGCTGCTTTTCACTACATAGTGTGTCAAGACCACAGCGACGGATGACACAGATGATATTTATCAAGGGTTGTGGCTAAGGGCTTTTTCATTTAGATTAGCCCTCGTCTCTACAACATTTTTAAAAATGAAGCATCCTAAGAGCAAATGAAGGAAATACGTAGAGTTAAGATGCCATAGCTAAGACAGATTTGAAAGTATTCATCTTTTTT
>NW_006366181.1:0-795 GCF_000327345.1 Myotis davidii
CTCTAAAAATCAATGAAAAAAATATCCGCAGGTGAGGATTAACAAAGTAAATAAGAAGATTTCAATATGAATTATCAAATTGCCTTATAGGAATGTTGAGGCATTTTCCATTTTCACCTACATTTTTCCATATCTCCGTAACACTGGGTATTATCATTACAAAGAAGTCTCTGATAAGGCACATTTAAAGCAGAATTGCTATTCTCATCATCATAAGACTGGATTTCCTTTCTTCTGAAATTTATATTTATGTTACTCGTCTCATTACTATTTCTTATCAGTTGAGGGATGTGAGGAGAAGGGTTTTGGGAAATTTAGTCCATCTGTTGGCTGAAATGGGAATGAAATGGCAGTCTTAATCCACTCACTTTGTAACTCTGTAAAAGATGAAGAAATTAGCACCTCTCCACTTCTCCTTCTACCTCCCTGCATTTAAATGCAATGGACACTATTATTTTCTTTAGTTTACAAATGAAATACCAGAATTCAGAGAGGTTAAGTGATTTGCCTAAGATCACACAGCTGGTAAGTGGGAGATGGAGCCAGGATTTGTCCTTAAGTACATCTGCATTCACACCATGCTTTAACAGAGCCATATTAACATAGTCTCTCCACTTTCTACCTGTGCTGCTATCTCCTAGCCTTCCTGTTTCTCTCCTTACTGACGTTTTCTCTGTGAATTTAGGAAAAGGTAGGTCTGTCTGTCTTCTGATTTTTGGCTGCAGGACCTACAGGCTATAAATGACCCTAGGCAAGTCACTTTGCCCTTCTTACCTTCCACTTTTTTTTTTTTTT
>NW_006366182.1:0-795 GCF_000327345.1 Myotis davidii
ACAAGAATCAACCAATAAGTGCATAAATAAGTACAACAATAAATCTCTCTCCAAATAAAGCAATAAAATATATGATAGTGTCACTTCTTTGATGAAGAATTTCCAATATCTTAGTAAATTTTAAGATAAATTCCTTACCTTGATACCTATGATTCTTCATGATCTGTTATCTACCAGTTTCTCTAGCTACATGTCCCACCATTCACATTTATTCATTTAGATATTATTACTCACCCAACAAATTCAATATTTATTGAATAATCACCATGTTATAAGCCTTTTTCTAGGTGTTTAGGGTCTGTACAAAATGAGGCAATTTCTACCCTAAAGAGGCTTAGAGTTCAGTAGAGAGACAGACACACACCCCGTCACTGCTGCGGTGGTTGAACTAAAAGTACCTGCAGCGGGCAGTGGGTCCATGCAGGGGCTGCCCTCAGCCTGCCGTGCTCTTCACCTGCCCTCCAGCTCTGGCCCCACCACGGGCACATTTCCACAGGAACCCTGCTGCTGACAGTTAAATTCATTTAAACAATTTCCTTTCTGTTCCTAGAATGTCTGCCCCCTACTTATCCTTAAAAATTCCTCTCAAATGTCACCTGCAAGAAATCCTTGACTCACCCCAGCCATCCTAATTGGTACCCATGTCTACATCCACCCTAACACTGAACACCCTGCGCTGTGAGCTGATTTTCTCGTCCCTCTCTCTGGACTGTGAGCTCATCTCTGATTTTATTTCTGGACACACAGTGGATGCTAAGTAAATGTTGAATAAATGAGTAAAACAATTAATTAATG
>NW_006366183.1:0-795 GCF_000327345.1 Myotis davidii
GGGGAGAGGAGTGGCCAACGACCTGAAATGCACGGTCCCGAGGCGCGTGGGATCCTGCAGGCCGGCATTGAGTTGGCTTGTACTAACAGCCCCTTTCCGTTTATTTATTCCTCTCGCCATCCCGTCCTCCATCCATCCAGTCACCACGCTCCGAGCACCTCGTGTCTCTGGAGTCCTGGGCCAGGCCCAGCTGCTGGTGTGAGATGACAAAACGTGCTCTGTGCTTTCAAGGAACGCGCAGTCCTTGGGGGAGGCCACCTGCAGACCAGGCAATACTGTGTGAGGGGCCCACGGAACAGGGGGACACAGGAGGCACCACTTCCTGGTGGGCTCCTCTGTGTGTGGGAGAATGAGTAGGAGTGAGTCAGGCAGAACAGAATGGATAAGGTTGTTCCAGACGTGGGAGGCACGGAGGGGGGACCTGCAGGCAGAAGGCTCTGGCTGGATCCTAGGTGCACCCAGGGCCTTGGTGAGAAGGGAACCTCAGGGTCATTCTGAGTAAGCAGGTGTGGCAGCAAGAGTCTCAGGAAGTGGCAGCTGGGGGTCAAGGTCCAGCCACCAGGAGAAGAGCAAGGCAACGTATCGGCCCCAGCCAATCAGGTGAGAATTCAGGCCTGGCTCCACAGGGAAACTGAGGCAGAGGCAGCCTAGTGGACAGGTGGGCAAGAATACAGTTCAGTGGCCACTCCAGACATAGTTTGAACAAAGCAGAGCTAGTCGGAGCTCGGGCTGCCCGTCCCCAGGCCTGCCGCTGAGGACTGCTGTTCCGGAGAGCACAGCTGGCCGGGGCAGGGG
>NW_006366184.1:0-795 GCF_000327345.1 Myotis davidii
TAACAAGCTAAACTTTGAGTTGTGAGTATTGAAACGGGTAAGGATATAACATGTGTGGCAGAAAAACATGAGTGATGGAAAATGTGAAGGGACACAGGGCAGATAATTTCTATAGCTGGCATCATTTCCGTGTTTCTCAGTTTTTCACTCAAGTTATTTTCTTCTCTAACTTGATCTTTGGTCCATCTCCCTGCTAAACACTTCACATTTCAGTTCCCCTCTGAGCCTGTAAGGGAGATTGAAAGTAGCAGTTAAAGCTGGTTATGCCCAATAGTCACGGCAAATTTTGTTTACAAGATGCTCTGTGTTACAGTGTCTGCATTGTCTAAATAACAGGCAATAAAATCTATCAGCTGGAAACCTCCCCTTGCTGTAAATGAACAGTCTATTTTAATCAGGACCTTCTGCTGAACATCCTTTCAAGGGCAGTCCAGTTTTAATATTAAGAGAGCTATCTGAAACCTTCAGACGTAACCAATCTGTATTTATTGAATTAATGATCATGCACTCAGAACTAATACTATAAAAAGTCCATGCTTCTGGGAACTTACCATCAAGTTGTGGGAACAGACTAACCCAATTTTTTTTTCTTTTAATGGGGAAATATTTTTTTTATGGTTCTGGTTATAAATGTCAAAGAAGATCAAAGTTGGAGGAAATCAATTGGGCCTAGATATTCAAATACAGTTTCAAGGAAGAGCTAGACCTTGAATTAAGCTTCAAAGAATTTTGAAAATGTGAAATTACAGGGGATACGAAAGGGGAGATGGTAAAGACAATGTGATTAACAGGGAA
>NW_006366185.1:0-795 GCF_000327345.1 Myotis davidii
CCATGCTGGCTGGGCATGATCAGCTTGTTTTCTATTGTCAATGTCAATTCCCGCTCCGTGTCTGACCACTGAGTGGTTTTTATCTTCTCCCTAGTAGGGGTCGGAGGAAGATCTAATAAAATCTACTGAACAAATTTCAGGAGAAAAATCTTAACACTGCTTTAGAAACCAAAGTTTATTGTGTATTTTAAAGTACAATTTAATGAATAGCAGAGCAGAAGTTGCCAGGTTTTTTGAGTACTAAATTGCAGTTTATTTTCTTCTGAGAATTCCTTTAACATGGCATTTTCTAACACAATATATGAAAAATTGGTTTTTATTATGAAACTCAATTGCAATTTCAGTTCAAATTATGACATATTAAGTGTGCTGTTTTAAGGTGGTTAAATGTGCAATTTAAATTTCTTATAAACACTTTACATTTTAAAGAGTAGAGGCATAAATTTTAACTTCCATGCTCAGTGTAAAATCAATTGACGCAACTAAAAAATGCTAATGAAAATCTTGCAGATATTACATTGTGCAAACAGAGACCAAAATTCTGCTCTACAGCTGAATGTTTAAATCCTTAGTTTTCACACTAATGTTGTTTTAATAAGGATCAGAGGTGTTAATAAACCGATACATCCATCCTTTGTCTTATTATTCATTCAGTCAGTCCTGAATTGAACTCAACACCACCTATTTTTGAGCCTCTGCTAGATTCTAAAAGGATCAACATTATGTGACTGTCCTTACAAATTTTAAGAGAGAAAATGAGGTATGATGCAATTGAAGAAGAATAGATTTTTTTTT
>NW_006366186.1:0-795 GCF_000327345.1 Myotis davidii
ACAAAAAAAAAAACTGAGGCTAAAAAATAGTTACTAATAGTCTAGACTTCACCTAAGGAAAGAGTAATCTAGGGCAAGATAAAGTGATAAATAAAAGGAAGTCCTGGAGTTTATCTGAATAATGATGAAGTTTACTTTGTAAGACCAATTGAAATAACTCTATTATGTGATTGGCAGGAAATAATGAAAGAATGCTTCAATTATTCTCCCAGGCTTTGAAAAGCTGACATGTGTCATGATATCATAAAAGTAACAAATCATTCCTTTTTGTGAAGTAATATTCATGGAATTCTTCTGAAAATTGTCTGACAAACTGTAAGTGTCAAATATAATTTCCTTACTATTATAATCCTTGAACCCAATTTGGTTCAAAACATCTGGAATATATTAGTGACATATGCTATCAAAAGCATTTATTTTGACCCTCACTTAGAAAAAGGAGTCTTTATGTCTAATTTAGACTATTGAGGTTACTACATTGACCTGAATTTAAAGCATGTTGGGGATGAATATTCTCTCATCCTCTGCAATATTAAGCAATAAATTGCTTTTGGTGATATTGCATGTGCATCCATTCAAATAAACAGGGTAATTTATGCAAATATAACTGTTCTACAAAAACCTCATCCTCTGAGAAAATCGTGTTACAGTCCTCTCTGAAAGTTCAACAAGGCGCAACATTCTTACATATTTAAATTTCCCATGACTTTCCATGAGAGAAGAATTAGATGCTTCCTTGGAGAGTTTAGAGAAATTGTAGGTAGGCCTCCATGTTCCAAACAAATTAGATGGCCC
>NW_006366187.1:0-795 GCF_000327345.1 Myotis davidii
TCCGAATCTTATGTAGCATTAAAACTGTGCCACCTTCCTTCCTGGAAGACACCATTCCTTTGTTTTTGAACCATCATCCTATTTTGCTTCTCTTCCCACCTCCTGATAAATCCTTTCTCAAATTATTCCCTCTGTGTTTGTCTTATCTATAATATATTTCCCAGGCTCTGTACTTAGATGTTCTCCTTGGCAATTCTATACTTTGCCATGGCTTCAGTGACTGCCTGTCGAGCTGATAAATGTCTCTATCTGAATGTAGCAGTAGAATTTATAACCCCTAAACCACTCCTCCAAGTAATTCTTCCTCTTCTTTTTTATTCTTATAATGTCCTAATCCCTAACACATATTGAGCACCAGCATCTGTGCCAAGAGCTTTAAAAACAGAAAACCATTTTAGAAGATTAAGCAAAGTCCCTGCTTTATTCAGATTTCCTTCGTTTTTACCTTTTTCTGTTTCAGGATTTCATCTCAGATACCATATTGCATTTATCAGTCATGTCTCCTTCGCCTTCCTTTGGCTGTGACAGTTTCTCAGACTTTCCTCATGTTTGACAACCTTGGTCGTTTTGAGGAGTACCGGCCAGAAGTTTGGTAGAGTGTCTCTCAGTTGGGATTTGTATGATGTTTTCTTCATGATTAGACTGGGATTCTGTGTTCTGGGGAGAAGGAATGCAGAGGACAAGTACCATTTTCATCACATTATATCAAGGGCACCTATTTTCAGCATATCTTGTTATTGATGTTTAACTTAGGTCACTTGACTGAGGTAATGTTTGAGGTAAGCTTTCTCCACT
>NW_006366188.1:0-795 GCF_000327345.1 Myotis davidii
CCACTTGGAGCTTTCGGTAGTTGGAATATTTCTGCCACGGAGAGCAGCTCTTTTCCAACACAGTAGTTATCATTTGCTGAAATGGCCTGCCCTCTCAAGCTACATCCACCATCTGGCCGAGCTGATGGTCACTGTGAAATGGAAAGCTGCTTTAGATGAGTCAAGCTGGCCAGAGTGGCTTAACCTTGGGTCCCCACATGTCAAGAACAGAAGGAACGGTACATTGGTCGGAAATGGGATTTTAGTTAAATGAACCTTGTTTGTTTTTCTGTTGTTGAGATAAGTACTTAACAACAAAACAGTCCTTCTGGTCACTGTTCACCTAGGAGGGGCTCATTTAAATGTCCAGTAGTGGCAATTGTTTCCTAAATGCTGACAGATGCTTTTGTATCATTCAACCATCATTTCTTCTGTCATTAGTATCACACTGCTTGCACAGTGCTGCAAGTATTTTCTGAGATTGCAGAAAGATGCAGGACTAGTTGGTGCTTTCTTGCTTTTCAGATCAGAATTGTGGGGATAAACGCTGATGATGGCATTGCCCTTGCTCTGCGAGAGGAAAAGAATTTCTGATTACAGTATTTATCAGCAATTACAGTGCTGAATCAGTTGCAGAAATTCAAAATAGCATGCAGACTGCGACATAATTGTCCTGGAATAGATGTTCAGGAAAGCAGCCTGATGAGATGAGGGTCTGTGTGTATTCCGAGCCTTTGAGTCAGCTCCGACTCCTAATCACTCTTGAATGAGTGCTGTCTCCTATGTCCTGTCTTCAACAGCCCCGCTCAGCTCCTG
>NW_006366189.1:0-795 GCF_000327345.1 Myotis davidii
TCCAGGGAAATAACAGGTTAGTGTAACATCTACCAAGCAGATGTGCTGACAGGAACCCAGGCCGGATGGCAGTGCTGTTGAAAAGGGGAAATCCAATTCTAATATAGATGATTTCTTGGCGCAAAAGTGTTGTATTTCAGCTAGTCCGGCTGGGTTTTTGTCTAGCTATTTGTCAACAGAGGAGAATCTCTTTCCTGAACTAAAATTTAAAATCTAGTCCTCTGTATGTGCATGTTTATATCAGTGCTGGGGAGGGTGGAAGAAGAAAAGTCCAGGAAAGAAATCCAGTGTCATCAGATACAACTCGCTTGCCCAAGGTCATAATGCTCTTGCAGCTGGAGGGGGAAAAATGGAGCCAAGACCCAAAAGGACTTGGAGTCTACTCTGAAAAGTACAGCCAGATGTTGGGAGAAGATGTGGGGAAAGTTGCTGAGGGAAGGTGCTGGCTGTGTCTTTTGTGGCCAGTTTGCTTGCATCAGCATGTCATAGGTAAAGAGCAAAACACCATCTCATTTTAATAGCACTCTTAACTGCCTACACATACACAGGAGATCCTGGTGTTTGCCAGTTTAAAAAGTTCAATCTCAACTGCAGCTGTGGCCAGCCAATATTTTTTAGACCAGAGAGCTAGAAGAAATATGTAGTTCTTAACACAGTGTCTGAGCCATTAAAATAGGATTGCAACAACACCATGACTGGTTTAACTCAATGGTTAGACCATTGGCCTGCCGACAAAAGGGTAGTGGGTTCGATTCCCCATCTAGGGCATATACCTCGGTTGCAGGTTCCCCAGCC
>NW_006366190.1:0-795 GCF_000327345.1 Myotis davidii
TCTGGTCTCTTGTCATTCTGGTCGTTATAGTCACTGGGCTTTTATTATATAGGATTATCATGGTCATCTTATTTATTATACTGATCATTATCTGGAAACTATGTTTATCAATGGCTTAAAAAATTAGATATTTTTTTCTTATTTTAATCATATACAAGAAGTGGTGATCAAGATAATAGCTATAATAATTCAATAATGTAGTCTTTTGTATGTGCAATTCTCATGGCCCCTCCCTCAGATCCTAATATAACTACCCTGACTCTAGTAAAAATAGCCTTAAAGAGCAGAAAAAGGAGGGAAGAGTGAGTTAGGCGATAACAGTCCTTTTTATAAGGAAGCCAACATTTTCTCATGAGCACTCTCCTTGCAGACTTTCATATTGTCTACAACTACATCATGTCACCCCCTTCCAAGGACAATGAGGCTGAGACAGTGACACTTACCTATTCTTATAAATACAAGATAATTAAAATACCTTTAAAAAGGTGCACTACTTTAGAAAATATCAAAATAAAAGTTTGCAATGAACATTTCAAAAACTGCACCTGGGCATTCTGGGAAATATTATGAAAACAGGAATTGCAGCTGAATAACACTAAGTAAGAAAACTAGAAGTACATATTTATAGAAAATCTGTAAATCTAAAAATCTTCCTTTGAGAACATAAAAGGACTAATACACCCATAAGGTATATGACAGAGGGCTTAACAACGTGCTACCAAGCAGTATCCCTTTTATAACTTTTACTAGAAGCCCAATGCAAGAGATTTATGCACTGGGGGAGAGGGTCCCTCA
>NW_006366191.1:0-795 GCF_000327345.1 Myotis davidii
GAAGGGATTACTCTTCTTCCTTTAGTCAAATTTGAAAAGATCTTACAATGGATTGTCTCAGCATGGTTCCATGCCCACCCCCATGCCCAGAAGGTGGGTTACTATGATGCAAAACTTTCACCAGGATCTCATAATATAAGAGATTGGACACCTTTCCAAAATGAAGGGGAATATTATTCCAGAAGTAGTGAGGACAGTTGGGCCGATATTAATAATGGTCAACTATACCATCATATTCTAAAATTCTGACTCAAAAAAAGGAAGATGATGCATTTAATATTACTTTAATACTGACCAGAAGATTCTATCTAAATTTCAATCTCCTTGCCATAAAGAACACCTGTGCATAAGCAGAGCATGGACTGTCTAAAGCAGGAAAAGTCTAGATGCTATTATAATATTCCAGACAAAAGAAGATAAGGGTCTGAACTAAGGCTGTAATTATAGGGATGGAAGAGTCAGGCTAAATATCTGTGAGATAGAATTTTGTTTCTGCTTGGATACGGACACGAAGGAAGAGGTCAGAATTAAAACCATTTTAATGTGAACAAGAATCTGAGCAATTGCTTAAAGATTGTTGTAACAGGAGTTTTTCTTGTGCATACAGGGATGATTGATAGTGTACATTGCACAAACCCACATAGTCAGCATCCCTTGTCAATGCCAATTATTTTTTACCCTTGAATTCCCAACACCTGCAGTAAGATAGACTTGGCTCAGGTATTTTATGAACTGCCACAGTACTTGTCAATTTTATAACTTACATAATTATTCCCTTTTATGTGTCTTAAATGT
>NW_006366192.1:0-795 GCF_000327345.1 Myotis davidii
AAAAAAAATAGATTCTTCAACAAATGGTGCTGGAAGAACTGGACATTCACATGCACAAAAAATAAAAATAAAAATCTAGACACAGACCTTAAACCATTCACAAAAATGCACTCAGAATGGACCATAGACTTAAATGTAAAATGCATAACTATAAAATTCCTAGAAGGTAACAGGAGAAAACATAGGTGACCTTGGGTATGTTGATGTCCTTTTAGATATAATGTAAAGGCACAATCCACTAAAAAAGATAAGCTGAACTTCATTAAGTTTAAGCTTCTGCTCCATGAAAGACAATGTCAAAGAAATGAAAGACAAATCACAGACTTGAAGAAAAAGTTTGCAAAAAATAGATCTGATTAAATACAAATATATGATTAAATACAAATTATACAAATATACAGAAGCTCTTAAAACTCAAGCAAATGAACAACTTGATCAAAAAATGGGTAAAATATTTTAACAGACATCTCGTCATATAGATGCCAAGTAAACATATAAAAAGATACACAATATCATTGGTACTTTGGAATTTCCAAATTAAAATAACAATGAATTACCACCACTCACCTATTAGAATAGTCAAAATATGAAACACTGATGACACTATATCTTGCAAAGGATGTGGAATAAAAAAGGAACACTCGCTCATTGCTGGTAAGAATGCAAATTGGCACAGCGGCTTTGTTAAGACAGTTTGGCCTTTTTTTATAAAACACATACTTATCACATGATTTAGCAATTGTGCTTTTGAAATTTACCCTAATAAACTGAAATGTATGTCTACATAAAACCTGA
>NW_006366193.1:0-795 GCF_000327345.1 Myotis davidii
TGCATCGGGCCTCTAGTAGACAATAAAGGCTCAAATACAGAATGAAGCAAACCAGCCGGAGGCTATGACAGTGGTCTAGGTGAGATAGGGTGGTGGCGAGAAGCAGAGTGGTAGTGATGGAGAGAGTGATAAGTGGTTGCATTTACATTATATTTTGAAAATAGAGCTAATGTCATGGCTGATGGGTTGGAGATAACGTGTGAGGCAAAGAGAGAAGTCAAGGACAATGCCAAGATTTTTCCCTTTTTTGGCCTGAGCAGTTGATTAACACAGTGATGGGAGAATATCAAGCAGAAACATTTTTGAAAAGATAGAAGAGGAATTAAGTTCAGTTTGGGATATAATAACTTTGATGTATCTATTAGTCATCTAAGTGAAATTTTTGGGAAGACAGTTGTATATACAAATCTGAAGATACTATATGTGAGTTGGATATCAGGGCTGGAGGTATATACAGAAATGCATAGCATCTAAATCCATGAAATTGGGTGAGATCACTATGGGAGTGAGTGTAGAGAGGGAAGAGAAGAGGTCCATGGATCAAGGGCCACTCTCTCCTACACCCCATTTTAATTAATCAATAAATCCCTCTTCTAACCATTTCTAAGGCTATCACCTCAATCCCAGCTGCCAGGATCACTCCTGTCGATAATGCCAATAGTTTTATAACTTTTATGTTATGCAGCATGAGTAGACTAATACAGATGGTAGTGACTTCTTGCAGTGCCCGATCTCTGGTTTTTAGTACCACTCTCCCCCCTCCCCACTTTGGTCCTCCAGTCCTTTCAAGACTTT
>NW_006366194.1:0-795 GCF_000327345.1 Myotis davidii
AAGTATTAGTTTAAAATGATAATAATGCTGTACATATATATAAGAATTGAACAATTAAATAAATGGACAGTAGAATTTGGGAGCCAGGTGGGAAGTAAGAATTTACAGATAAGCAAGGGAAAAAGGCTATAGAAATCTATGCTTTATTGGATTAGAATGAGGACATCACTGTGAATTCACAATTATCTAAATATATAGACAGATAGTAACACAGAGAAATATTTTCAGATGTGTTTATACACAGGTTAGTATACAAAAATATATTTCCTTGCTCTTCTTGCCAAGGCAATGACATCCCAATATCAACAAGTTCCTCTAGTTCCCAGGTCTTGTTACCAAGTACCATTCTTCAGTAAAACAATGTAGGCTCCTTGGAGGAATGACTGATGCAGAGACAGGGGCAGGAAATATAAAAGGTAAGCCTGAAGTATTTTATAGTGCCAGAATTAAGAAAATGCTAAGAAAACAATTTAAAACCCTATTATTAATAGGGCTATATCAAAGGAGACAAGAGACATTAAGACCATGGGTAATGTCAGTCTTCCACTTTGTTCTGCAATATTGTGTTGGCTACCCTTGGATCTTTTGGTCTTCACATAAACCTTAGAAAGTTTGTCAACATCCACAAAATAGCTTACTAATATTTTTAAATGGATTGTATTGAATAGATCAAGTTTGGTAGAAATAGCATCTGAACAATATTGACTCTTCTATACCATAGATATTGTTATATGTGTAACTAAATATTTAATTTAAAAATAGATTTATTGATTTTAGAGAGAGAGGAAGAGAGAG
>NW_006366195.1:0-795 GCF_000327345.1 Myotis davidii
AAAGCTTTGATATCATCAAAAGGGGAAAAAGGCAAAAGATAGCAAAGAAGAAAGCTTGATCACCAAGTAAACACTTAAAAACAAATACATACTAAAAGATAAATAATAATTCTCTTTCAATAAGTGATGAGGTCAATGAGTGAATTTAAAAAAAAAAGTCATCACATTCAGAGTCTTAAACACTTAACATTACCATAGTGAATGTTGTCGGTTGTAAACTGGATACATTCTGCCTTTTCATCTTCTGACTAGAAAATAGATTTTGCTCAGATATCTACCCTTCACACCCACAGTTCTCTTTCTCAAGCATTAATAGATAATAGATAAACAGAACTCTTACCTGCTTTGCTAGGGACTGGTTGAGGAATGGTCATGTGAACCAATTTTGGCTAATTCTGTGGGAAAAGAGGGAAATGCAGACTTCTGGGAAATTTTCTCCTTGTTCTTGAGTGAGCCAAACAGTGCCAATTGTGAATGAGGAAACAGAGCTCTAATTGCTATGGACACAAGGGGATTCCCTTCAACATACAGCCTCTACTGGGGATCACAGAGTAACCAAGGCCCTTGAGAACATCATGGAGCTGCCAATATATCAACCCTAAAGTCCATCTGACAAACAAGCTTCCTCCGATATGAGCTAATATAGCTCTTCAGTCAATTTGAGCTTGTTTTTGTTTGTTTTTACATATCATGCATTTAATTGCACAGTTAATAAATGATAGAGAATAACAAAAATTAGTCATCACTTACAGTCCTGTGTTTCTTAATGACAGGGATATGTTCTGAGAAATGTGT
>NW_006366196.1:0-795 GCF_000327345.1 Myotis davidii
CCCCCTCCCTGCAGTGCATGGCTGGGGGAGGACATTAGCAGTGTTTACTGGACATTATATTTAGGGGAGCAATGGGAGACACATGGGACAGGATCGGAGAGACCTGGTTGCTGCTTCGGATGGACTTGAGGGGAGCTATCACAGAGTGAAAGAGCGGGTAGAAAGCCACTGAGTCTACATAAAAGATGGTTAAAGTCAGCATTTACTGGGGCCCCACTCTGTGCCAGAGAATGTGCTAAATGGTTGGGGATACAGAGAGCAGACTTTATGGACATTACAGTCCAGCAACTTGACTTCAGGAAGTTATGATTCCATTGTATTAACGGACATCAAAATAATAACGGCCAATAGTTACTGAGAGTTTACTGCAGCTGGGCACTGTTTCACATATATTAACTTATTTTACCCCCACAATAACTTTAGGAATTAGCTACTACTATCATTCCTGTTTTGAAGGTAAGGACATTGAAGCACAGAGGGGAAGTAACCTGTGATAGGTCAAAAGGCCAGTAACAGGGGAGACAGGAGTTAAGCCCGGGCTGTGGTACCTCAGAGTCCGTGCTCTTAGCCATTCACTACGTTACCCATGAAACCCACACGGAGTTAGATTGTTAGTGCTATGAACAGTGGGCTGGAGTGGAAGCAATGGGAATTGAAGGGGGAATAGCTATGACTGTATTCATAACTGACAATCACTGTTGACCATCGAACAGGAACTGTGTTAAATGTTAGTTATACGTGATCTCACAGTTCTCACAACTCTGTGAAATACAGTGGGGCCTTGACTTACGAGTT
>NW_006366197.1:0-795 GCF_000327345.1 Myotis davidii
CCTCTAAGGGCTAGAGGAAGAAAAGGCCTCCTATAACCCCACTGTCGTTTTGCCAGGATATGCATTTCAGTAACGGGCCAGAAGTGTTGGCACCACTGTTGAGAATGATGGCTGCATGCCACACAAATAAATATCCCCTCTCCCCAAATGCCTCCTTTTGAATGAAGGCACATTTATAGAACATTATAATTTCCCAAAACGTGTGTGAGATGTGTGAGTACGTTTTACACTTTTAGGAGGCTTGCTAATCAAAATCAAAGTGTTTACTCATAACTGTTGTGAGAAGTCAGCAAGTGCTTTGTGATTTCCTTCCCTTAATTACTTCTCAGAAAGATAAAGGAGAGGAAGGAAGTCCTGTGCTTGTCACTTTCTGCAGCTCAAAGGAGAGCCCCGGCTCACCCTTTATTTCTAAAACACTTGTTTAAGGTACACAGATCTAGAGGTATCAGGGGGCAAGGAGGCAACAGAGACCTCTCTCCATTGCCAAAGAGGTGCATGTCGCATAAGGTGGCCCCAGCCTACCAGATTCCTCAGGCATGTGAAGTTGAAGGGAGGAGGGCACTATTTTTAGAGTCTCCGCAGTATGCCAGTACATAGATGGATATGATCGCATTAGGAGACAGGGTTTATTCAGGGATTAAGCCACTTGTCCAAGCTCTCAGGACACCTGGGTGTTGAAAACAAGGATGTAAATCCAAGCAAGTATGTCTGGTTACAAAGCTAGTATAACACTGCTACAGGCCCAGGCCTTCCTTCAGTCCACGCCGCCCCCTAGTGGTCAGCGCACATCATAGC
>NW_006366198.1:0-795 GCF_000327345.1 Myotis davidii
AAAAAATTCTATTTAGTCACAAATAGAGCATAAAATGATTAAATAAAACATCTTAATTCCTAGAGTAAAATGGTAATGTATATTAATAAATGGTTATTTTTAATGGAAACATAACATTTCTAAATATGCTCTTTTCCTAATTCATTTTGTGATTTTTCATTTAAAGTATGTTGCATTAAAATGAACTCTGTGCATGTTCTATGTGATAGTTCCCTGTTAGCCAGAATATTTGAATAAACAAGTAGCCTATTTTCCAGTGAGAATAATGGTTTTAATTCATAGAGTACCTGCTCTTCTGAGCACCATATTTATGTACTCAAGCAATTCTCACTTGACTTGTGAGGCAGCGGAGAGCAGCAAGATTAACAAACTTCTTCAAGGTCACATAGGTCATAAGCGTCACCAATTGTGTCCTGATTTACACAAACTTTTACTTAGTTACCCTAAATCTTCTTTAAATGGTAATCTGACATTTTTTTCACACAACTGTCCATGCCAATATTTCTGATATTTCTAACTGCTTTGAGCTAACACTAAGCTTTTCTTACTGAATGCTATTTTTAAGTACATAGTCCAGTTCTATTACTGTCAGGATTTTCTGCCAAAATAGCATAACTCCATTAGCCCTGCTCCTTAAATCTATTTTTTTCCCTTTTCTCCTAAGTGGCTGTTCCTACTCTAGTGACCCAGAACCTTTTATATCACAATTCAAAATCAGTGCCAAATATGACCTAAGAATAGCAGACTAATGCCAAATAGTTTTTAACCATAAATATGCAGGAACACAAAGATATT
>NW_006366199.1:0-795 GCF_000327345.1 Myotis davidii
GTCTTGCAATCTGTATAAACTTATTTTAATGCCAGAGTGTATGCATATTTTAAACATATTTCCTGTTTTCTTTTTTCTTTTAGTTCAAATGTCCAGCACATAGTAACTTTTTCACTAAAGCTTTTAGTTCACTCTCATCCTCAGTCGGGTTGTTCTGTCTAACAATTTCAAACATAAACGTACGCTGCTCTGCCAGGTCCCGTGCATGCATTACCTCACTTATCAACGCCTCCTTGACGAACAGGAGGTACTACATTCATTTAACAGGTTATTTTCTCACTGTCTTCTCTGAAGCTATGGAACAAAGTTTTAAAGGAGACCACCTGTTGGCGTAAGTGGCCGGGGCATTTGCAAAATGCCCACATAGGGTCTGGTTTTCTGCAGAGAAATGCCTCTCATAACTTCTTTTGGGAAACGCTTTCAATATGTTTAGATTTAATGGGGTAGTGGGTAGGCAACTTTCCATGTCAGAACTGAGGCTTTGCATTAGTTAAGGCTTTTGGCCTAAAAAGTTGGCTAAGATGTCTGGAGTAATCCATTTTTAGGGTGGCTGCCAGGAGGTGTTCTGGGGCAGGTGTGCAAGTCCTGGGGCTGCCTCCAAAATCCACCCATGCAGGTACACAGTGTATCCAGAAACTGCACAGTCATGTCTGATTTTGCACCTTAATTTAGGTGGTCTATAAACTACTGAGGCTGATGCTATCAACTCATGAATGCACACTGAGTTTCCTGTGATGATCAAAGCCAGCTTAAACTCAAGTTTTCAGTGTGTATGTGTGTGTGTGTGTGTGTGTG
>NW_006366200.1:0-795 GCF_000327345.1 Myotis davidii
CCCCCCCCCGCACCCCAGTTTTTTGTTGTCACATTCTCTGTACACTCCTAATGGAATATTGGCTCACTTGGACTGAATTCTCAGCATTTCCCATTTGGTTGCTTTTCCCAAATTACTAAAGGCACCGTGATGTTATATTCCACCATAGGGGTGGTCTTTTGTGTTGACTGATGAGTCTTCAGGTATGTGCAGTCACCGAACAACTGACCGCACCATTGTCAGGGTCGTGGGTGTCCATGGGAACAAGCCTCTGTGTGAGGGCTCATGCTCAAACTTAACTGTTGGTTTTCATTTTTCATGGTTTTGACAGCTTTCTTCCTTGTCCTTCTTCTGTATTTCATAGATATCTTGGTGATAGCAAGGGTCATGTTCTTGCACGCATGCTTTTTTCTCTGCCCCAACTATTCTCTCTCACACTTCCTCTAGCTAGTTCTTCCTTAAGTCCAGTTCTCAGCTTACACACCACCTTCTTTTGAAGCCTGTCCTGATCTCTCCTTGTGAAATTGATGTCAAAGAATCCTGTTATCTTGTTAAGCTCTCCCTCAGTTTTCCCCTCACAATGCAAATTCTATTTTCCTTTTTATTTAATTCCATTTGTCTATTTCCCTCACCGGCACGTAAGAACCCTGAAGCCTCAGACTCTGCCTATTTGTTCACCGCCCTATTCCGGGGCCTGGCATGGTGCCTGCCACGTGGCTGACACCTGGGAAAGATTGATAGACACTTTTCTTCTGAGCTTACATGAAGGCTGCACTTCCGGTACAAACCAGTACCGTCAGAACACTACACCAGAAA
>NW_006366201.1:0-795 GCF_000327345.1 Myotis davidii
GACAGTAATTTCAGACACAGGAGGAAGCTGGACATTGAGGGGAGTATTTCATCGCCAGTGAGCGAGGAAGGCAGTGTTGGGGACCCAGGGTTGAAAGGAAGTTGGGTCCGGCAGTCTGGAGAATGGGATGGTACAAGGTCAGACAGAGGAGGTAATCGGAGTGATTGGAGTCTGGTTACATTGAGCAAATAAATTTGTTGATTAGGCAAATAAGTCAGTACATTGGGACTGATTAGATTTACAAGTATCTTACTTATTGAGAAATTATTTTACAAACATGCAAAGAGGGAAGGCTCATTAGAACCTGAGGTTTTGTATTGGAAGTAGAGGAGTGAACTGTGTTTTATTTTTAATATATAGTCTATTCCACATGATTTACAGATTCCATATTTGAGAATTCATTTACTTGCTAAAATTTATCTGTAACCCCAAAGTCAATATGGCACTCATGGTCATTCATGGCCATGGACAGAATAGTGAAAGTTTTAGTTGCCTGACTTGCACATGCCCACTATTTTCTGTACAGGTATGTGGACTGAAAATGATACATTGATGTGATGGTTGGCAAAATTAAAGCAGAGTTGGTGGATTAGAAGATAATATTGTAGGAGTCTTGATTTCCTAAATGAATGGGTTACATGGTGGTAATGTAGGAGAGTGACCTGGATTATTTTAAGAGTGAAGGGACATGATAACAGAAAAAACACTATGTCCATCTTTCTATCTTTCCGTTTTAGTATCTTTCTTTTTGTCTATCTATGTGATGTATAAAAGACAACATTTCTCAATCTTTTT
>NW_006366202.1:0-795 GCF_000327345.1 Myotis davidii
CCCCAAAGCCCCTTCAGGCCCCCCCAGTCCCCTCGCCCCACAGGTGGCCTTTATCCTGTCTTTTCTCAGCCTGGATCTATTTCCCTGTCTTTGTTTTTTAAGTCTGTGTGGCTGTGCTGTGTGACTGTGTAGGACTCCAGGCGGACACGCTCTGAGTTCCTTCCATCCCTGCCTCCGACTCCCCACAGATGGCATTGCATCCCGTGTGACCAATGCGGAGAGTCCCCTGGAGGGGAACTGCAGGGCTGGGCACACACCTGGACTTTATCTGCCCTTATATGGGCACCAGATTTCTAACATCATTTTTGGAGGTTAGCACCTCGGTTTGAGGTTGGACAGACAAGGATTGAGACTGGGCTTTGCCACTCCCCAATGTGTGACCTTGAGCTGGTCACTCTATGCACTGGAGCCTCTGGTTTCTTGAACAACAGGGACAATCCCTTGTCCTGCCTCACGGAGCTGTTGAGAGAATCACCGTGTTGCTATCACTATGGAAAGTGCTTAGCACGTAGGAAGCACTCCGTCCTGGGAGCTGGCTCTCGGCCTCATGGTCATTGCTCAGCACTCTGACTAGAACCCATGCTGAGATATGATCACAAGACAAGGCTCTACCCGGGGCTTGCACGGTGCCTGGGGCATACTTTGCTGGCTTTTAACCTTCCCAACAATCCCAGAGTGAGCCCATGTTACAGATGAGGAAACAAAGTCTCAGAGAGGTGAGCTGGTTTATCTGAGGTCACACACCTAAGACATGTCAGAGCTAGACCTCCAACCCAACTCATTTGGTGCTTAAAC
>NW_006366203.1:0-795 GCF_000327345.1 Myotis davidii
AAAAAAATAGATGCTCATTAGTGAGCTCACACTAGCTCCATTAATCTCCAGTCTGGACAAGTTACCAGTATCTCTCTCTTGGATAACTGCAATATCTTCCTAACTATCTCCCTCCCTCTGTCTTTGCCCCTCCACCTCCCAAGGTCTAGTTTCAAAAAGACAGCAGAATATACTTTTAAATTGCAGGTCATATAATGTCACTCTTCTATTTAAAATTCTCAATGACTACTCATTTGACTTAGAAAGAATTAAAATGGCTACAGAGCCTTCTGGGAAATGCTCCTCCATCACCTCTCTGACATCTTTCCTACTCACCTTTGTGCTGATTCTGTTAGAGTCACCCTGGATACCGTTTGTTCTTCAAATATTTCAGGCATGCTTTCACCTTGGGCTCATGCACTGGCTGTCCCCTAAAACTGGAGAACTCTTTACCTCCACATCCATCAAATGTTTGCTGAAATCGCATTGTTTTAAATGGGTCTACCCTGACTGCCCTGTACAAGTCTCTTCATTTCCCCAATACATACACATCCTACTCTGTCCTACTTTCCTTTTCTATATAACTTCACATTCTGTCAGCAGTATATTCTGCATTCTGCATTCTACAAAATATACATTTATTTATTAAGCTTTTCTATTTTCTGCCTCTCCCCATTAGAATATAACTTTGACCAGAGCAAGAATATTTTCCTGTTTTATATATTCATTTCCTCTAAATGACTAGAAAAAAAACAAACACCTAGAACATATTAAGTGCTCAACAAATATTTTATAAATGTTTGATTACTGGAATGA
>NW_006366204.1:0-795 GCF_000327345.1 Myotis davidii
AAAACTGGGAATCACATATAAGTTCATCCTGAATCTTGACATTTCCTTCCTCTACTCTGAGGTGGACCACATTCGAAGTCAGCAGAAAAAAGTTTGATATTGAGAAGAAATGCATGGCTTTGGAGTCGCTTTGGAGGAAATATTATTTTATGCTTAAAGAAACCTGCAGCCAGACTGATAAAGAAATTTTGCAACCTAAATAAGGAACCGCATTGTCTGAGTTACTTGAGCAAATGTTGGTGATCCACATGAACACATATTTTTAAGACTTTAAAAAGTGTTATTAAAACTAGTAAATTACATTTCACTTTTGGGGGAAAATTCCAAGTATGGTGTTTGTATTAAAGTCAGACAGTCATACTTGTGCTTTTACATGAAGTTTAAATGATATACATTGTAAATATTAACTACAGTGTTTAAAAAGCATGCTTCAACATAGAAGTAGCAATGTAATTATTTGAAGTAACAACAGTCCACTGCATTGAATGCAATGGATTGATAAGAATGTTTAAGACTGACATTTCCAAGGTTGGCTACTATGTAAAATTAAAATTATACAAATTACTATACAGAAAAAGCCTTAATTTTAATTTCATATAAATCTTTGATGCAGAAATACATTTTAAAAAGTCACTGCAGAATAGACTTTTTTCTTCGCTTTTTTTCCCCTTAGCTTTACATCACTTGGTGTGTAAACACCTTGATTAAAACCTTGTAAACCGTATCAAGGTTCCTATAAATTGTATAATACAAGTGTTTTTTTAAAAATATTTGGGTGTTTTTTAAATTAGATAT
>NW_006366205.1:0-795 GCF_000327345.1 Myotis davidii
GTGCACCGGGCTACTAGTAATAATAATAATAATGGAATAGATTATTGTATGGGCTAAATTTTTTAAGAGGTACAAAACCTGTCAGTCTCATTAGAGAGGGTTTGGAGAATGAGAAGCATGGAATTACTCAACATGCTCATTTTTGGACTCATGACACTGTCAAATAGGAAAAATAATTTTCCCTGTACTCTTCTAGGTTTTTGATTAAGAATCATCAATAATAGAAGAGAGATTGACGGGGGAAAGACTGACAAATTTAATAACACAGCTACCTACTGTATATAGGGGAGATGCCCAGGAATACTGAGTAACTCCTAGAAATAGCCCAAGCTACCACCCTAAAAACCATCTCCGCTATAGACAAAGAAAGATGTTTGGGATGGGGAGAGGCCAGTCATGGGAGGGTCACAGGAAAGCAAGGCCATAAATAAGGGCATGGTTGTTATGCAGATTTAAGTCTCTGCCTTTTCCATTGCTAAATTACTAGAGATTTGATCCTCCTCCTCTTCAGTTCAGAGAAGGAGATACCCTTACAAATGGAGATTTCCCTTTTAAATGTAAATGTAAATTTACCAAAGAATAACTTTTCCTTGCTTTTCAGAGCTTCTCTTTTGGCTACTATTTCTTAAAAATAAGCAGCTCAAGATAATTTTTATGACAAAGAGGCATATATGGAGGTGGCAAATTCTGTTCCACTTTTCCACCAGGAAGCTTATTAGCACCAGCACCTAAGACCTATGGACGCAAAAGGGAGTCTTTGCAAAATAACCTTACAGGGTGATCTGATCATAAATT
>NW_006366206.1:0-795 GCF_000327345.1 Myotis davidii
AAAAAAAACCAGGATACAAAGATCATATAGCTGATTCACACTCAGAAATTATAGGAGGAATCTCTTCTACCTGGGAAGAAAGCAAAGTGTCATGGATATAGAATGAATAGAAATAAGATAAAGCAATTCACATTTAGTACAAAAAAAAACATGAAATAGAAGATAAACTTAAATATAATAGGGTAAAGTGACCATATATTGTTTCAAGGGAGAAAAACACCATGGCCACACACAACATCATGAATAAGCCTTAGAAAAACATGTAGAGACTCACAACTGACTATAGACACATAAGGATGTGGGCAGAGCTCAGAACAATTCCCAATCACACAATCTCACTTGATAATAATGTAATTATATTAAATAATTTTTTGTAGGATGGCTTGTCATGCAGCTTGTCATAGCTACTGATACAATAATTAAAGTGAATAGGTGTGAGGACAGTAATAATATGCTGCTGATTATATCTGGCATATGTTATCATTTTTTAAGATGTCATTCATAGTTACTGTGGTTTTTAGTTTATGTCAGACAACTGTATTTAAAAACCCTCACTGGGATTCATTTTCCTCTAACCAGGAGAGGTAGAAAGAATGTTTGTTTTGTGTCAGAACACTAGTGACTCTGATTTACATGACTAAACAAGAATGCAAAAAAAGTTTTATATTTTGACTCTATCCATGTCAATATCCTAGTTGTGGACACTACCATAGATACTCCCAGGACCAAACTTGGATTATAACTAAAATACAGAAAAACCAGCCTGAATAATCAACTGAAGACTAGCTAGAGAGA
>NW_006366207.1:0-795 GCF_000327345.1 Myotis davidii
AAAATATCCTCGGGTGAGGCTTAACAAAAACAAAAGAAGAATACAGTCTTCATAAAGAATACACTTGGATAGAAAAATTAATCCTACACATAAAACACTAGAAAAATGCTTTAGAAACCGTCTCCCAAGTGCCGATCCAAAATGCAGGTCCGCCCTGAGGGAGGTCTCTGATGGATGCCACCGGGCTCCGTCCTGCATTCTTTCATTTACTACTTTTAACTGCAAGGTGCCTGGAAGCAGATGTGGCCAAACGGCGAAGATACAAACCAGGAGGGGGGTGAAGAGTAGAGTGACAGAACCAGGGTTCAAGATGATCCCAACACATTGGAACAATGGCCCAAGGCCACTGAAAGAGAATAAATATGAGCTCCTACTTTGCGGCTCCAATACCAGGTGCCCCGGGGAGGACCGGGAAGCTGGGCTTAAGGCAGCTCTTGAGAAAAATGCTCAGGGGGAAACCCAATATTAGTCAGCAGCAAATACAGCTGGTCCAGACCAAACGAACAAACATACAAGCCAACAAAAACCCACAAAGCAAATCTTAGGGTCCATGCTGAAGAGCATTAAAGGGATTGAACAAAGGGGCAGACAGTCCCACGGGACTCTGGAGTTTTGCGTTCTGTATCACATTTTAAGAAGGGGGTAAGACCAATTAGAGCATTTATAATCATCCCACAGATACGTCTGGAGTCTGGAGCTGGGTGCTGAGGATACAAAGATGCTAAAGAATCCTCAGGTGGAAAGGGTGATGACGGTGCCTGACCCCTGAACTCACCCTAAAGGCCCATGGTTCCT
>NW_006366208.1:0-795 GCF_000327345.1 Myotis davidii
CTGCCATATATGAATGTAAATAACTGCATATAAAATGGGATGACATCATACTGTTACAGCATCCAATGTCTTATAAACCAGAAACTCAATGCAGTGAAGCAAGCTGAGTTCACGCAAGGGCAGACCAGACAGACACATGTCCTCAGGTGTGGGTCTCACTGTGCTCCCTGGCTGAGCTACATGCTTCATACACGCTTCCTTTATGGCACAAAGTTTGGAGAAGTAATGCTGCTGAGCTTTTCACAAAATAAAAGTTCTTGTATTTTATCTAAATTCAGAAATAGTGCACCTTCCATATGCTTCTCGACTAGCTGGAACCTAAAAGTAAAGCCTAATTTGCATAAATGACAAGGAGTCCATCTCTTCTTCACGCTTCCCGTCTTCTCCCTTCTCCCTTTTCCTGCTCCCTCTGCGAGTTGCTGTAATGGGAATCGGGAGTATATACTGGAGGGTCTGTTGTTTTGTTGAATAAAAACATACATGTCCTGCTGCTAATTTTTAAGAAGATGCTGATGGCTTAACTGTTGGAGTGTATTATAGTATATACAAATAAAACCCACTTAAGTTCTTCAAATGCTGCATCATCTTTTTAAAACATTTAATAAATCTGTTTTACCAATACATAAAAAATTCTTATAAAATCTCCAAATGATATTACTGCATAGAATGTGAATGTACTATCTACTCCGTTCCTTCCCGCTCCCAGCCTGGTTTGGTGTGGCCTCCCTGCTCTCTCTATGCCTCATGTGCATGGGGAAGCATGCACTATTCCTCCACATTCTGACCAGGCTACTT
>NW_006366209.1:0-795 GCF_000327345.1 Myotis davidii
CTCTTTGCTCTCCTTCTATATCCTGCAGCCTCAGCTCTGATTTCGGTGATGCCACGTTGCTGTGTAGGGCCAGTGGGATCACATTTGACTTAAGGAATTCTATAGGGAGACTTTCAATGTTTTCTAATTAGCAAATGCATGTAGGGTCTGTTTTCAGATAGTGTGAGTATTGTCAGATCAGAACATATCCTAACTAAAGCTTTGAAACATATGTCATAAAACGACAAAGGTAAAGAATGATGCTGTGTGGTGCAAAGAACTGCAGAAGTTCAGACTGCAATGTTGGGTGATTATTGATTTCTAATGGCTTTGCTGTGACTTTAATTGAGCTGTTAGAGGCTAAGCCAGGTTTGAAATAAAACAAAAGTGCTTGCAGCATATGCAGGCACTCTTCTAGATTGGTTGAAACAGTGATTGGGAAGACGTGGGAGTCCTTACAGAAGTGCTTGGGTTCCTAGTGACTACAGATCTAAAAACACATCATCCCCTCGCAGGGAAACAATGAGCTGCTGTCCTGTGCAGCGTTTCCACCGTCTTCTGCCTGGAGAGTAAGGCAGAAAAAGCTGTTAACGGTCAGTGAGGAGAGAAGAAGCTAATGAAGGAATCAGCAGTGTCCCTAATAGCTCATCAGTGCCATTCTACTTACTTTGCCAATGTCTGCCTGGGACTAGTAACTCCCCGTCCCTTTTACCGCTTTATTTTATGTGTTGGTTTACTTTCAGAGCAGAACCGAACCTGTCTAAACCCAGGGTCCTCTACTCCACGTCTTCATCATAGCTAATTGCAGAAGCTCAG
>NW_006366210.1:0-795 GCF_000327345.1 Myotis davidii
TCCGAGGCTTAATCCTATATTGGCTCCCCACAGTGGAGTTATTGTGAGGAACAAATGAGTCAATTTGTGTTTATACTTAGGGTTTGCTTTTACTATTTTAGCAATATTTTCAGTTGGTGACTTTTAGCCACATCCAAGGTTCTGGGGTGAATCATTAGAGACTGGGATAGAACCTATGTCTACTAAAATAGGGAGAAACAGATGCCAGACTGTACAAAGGGGCCTAGAGGTACCTAAGTAAAACCCCTTAGATGCTCTTAGGTAAGTGTCATGTTAATCCGTCAGGCCAATGTACGAGGCTGTAGGTTATTAGAGACAGAATTGCAAGTATGTACCTATAACTCCTTCTGCTCTCACAAGGCCACTGGGGCAAGGAATTTATCTGCTTTACCAAGAGTTCTGACTCCCCAAATAGAAGGTAGTCAGGCATAGGGATTAGTCACATTTCAGATTCAGCTAGGTGGGGCTGGTTATTTAAATCAGTTGAAATGAGGCTGAAACCGAAAGCAAGTCCTGTTCACTGGCCTTGGACAGGCGCTGTGGACTCACTTGCTGTTACTTCTGCCACGTCTCGTCTCCCTTCCTTCCAATGTTCCCCCAATGCCTGCCCCCTTTCAGGAGCCTACCTATTTCTCTCTTTCTTATTTTCTTGGGGGAAGGGAGTACCTGGACACTTATTTATTATATTCCATGTCCCGGATATGGTGCTAGGGAGGTTTTTTGTTGTTTGCTTTGCTTTTGCATTTTTACTGTGGTAAAATACACTTCACATAAAATGTACTGCCTAATCATCTT
>NW_006366211.1:0-796 GCF_000327345.1 Myotis davidii
TATCAACTGAGTAAATGACTTAACCCCTATACTAGCTTCTTCAACTGTAAAACCTGTTAATAATAAATGCCTATTTCAGAGGGTTGTGTGGCATCTAATGAGCTAATAGATATGGAAATAGTCTCTAGCCTATGATTAGTCAAGTAAGGTTACATTGTCATCAGTGTGAGTGACTTATAGATTTGTAGCAGATTTTTACAAATAATCCTTTACTAACTCACTGATTTTTCTTCATTTTTACTTTGAAATGAAGAGAGTACCTTCTCTCGTGATCTCTACAGCACGTTTTAGTAGGCAGTTGTGTTGTACTTGGCCCTGTGCTGAATACAGATGCAAAATGAATGGAATAGCTAAATAAATGCCTTACCCTCAAAAGGCAGTCAACGTTTGTTAGGCGATGATGACATAGAAATGGAAACAATATTGTATCACTTGTGAAGACAATTCTGGGATATAAATAAAATGTCCTTGCAGCATATAATAAACAGGTAAAAACCCTTCCTGGAAAAGGCTATTTTACTATTACTACTACTCCAGCTATTGCTAGCCCTGCCATTTATTAACAGGTATGCTTTATTAAGTGTTCATTAGGCTTCAGGTTCTTTCCTAAGACGTTTATACTTATTACCTGATTTAATGCTCTAACAATCGTATGAGATAGGGATAACTATTCTCATTTCACCCATAAGAGCGCCTGAAGTTAAGACTCTGCACAAGGTTTCAGAGGGAATAGAAGAGGAGGGAGGATTAACAGTTAGTCATGTTGGACTCTGAACTTCTGAGTGTTCTGTCACTT
>NW_006366212.1:0-795 GCF_000327345.1 Myotis davidii
TTATTGTTGAAAGTATTACATATGTCCCCCCTCATCTCCCCCCCCACATTGTCCCCTTCTAGTCTGCCCCGCCCCAGGCCTTCACCACACTATCCTCTGTGTCCATATGCATACAAGTTGTTTGGCTGATTTCTTCCCACACCCACCTCCACCTTCCAGAATTTATACAGCCCAATTTTTTAAAAGTCACTTCACATATTTTAAAAATGCTGCTATTAAAAACAGAATAGACTTTTTATGGTTGATAGAGAAAGCCAGACTGGACTCAGCAGAAATTGTGAGGGGAATATCATGGCTTAATTAGCAGAATAATATTCTCATAAGAGAAGCTATCTGGCAGTGAAATAGGCTATCTCAAGGAGAAAATTGAGTGTAGATATTAAAATGGAGGTTGAACGATCTCCAGAAGGAATTGCTGAGTGAAAAATTATAGGTGCTCTTATAGTCTTCTTCCCAGATTTATATGACTTTTAAAATTAGGTTCTTGGGTATTTTAAGTGTGCTCTAATACAACACTAAATAAGAGAAACAGAATTAAAAATAATAGAACAATAAAATGAAACCAGGCTTCATTGCTTTTATGTTTTAATAAATGAATAAAAATTCATATGGCTTCTTGGGGGGAAAACATTCTTTAACTTACAGCTAAAGCTTCTAATTGGCATTAATTAATTAGACGAAGTGGTATTTGCTTTTACATTGTAGGTAAATTATTTTATGTGCAAAAAATGAGTAAAAAATGCATCATGAATGATACTTATCTAACACATGACAAGCAATAATAAAACCCACTCA
>NW_006366213.1:0-795 GCF_000327345.1 Myotis davidii
CTATCCACTGAGCCAAACTGGTTAGGGCTCCCAGACCTGTTTAAAGCGTGGGTTATTTTGGCTACCATCATCTATGTGATGATGGTAAATAAGCATGTTGTCAAAGTATATCATTTCTACATCTCAAGGATTTTGAATTTTGCTGTCAACTGTGTCTGAGACACACTTGACTTTGTCCGTGAATAGTACCTTTAAATGATGCCTCTCTAACATTCTGCATTACTATTCCTCCTCCACCGCAAGAGTCCAGGTAATTAATGGAAGAGCCTCCTCCTGTAAGTCCAAATTGAATGTACCAGGGCAGAACACCTACATGTACTTAGTTTTGTCACCATGTAAATTTCAGCAATTCTATTAGAACACACTCCTAAAAGACTAATACTGTTTCAATGTATTTAACTAGCAAAAGAAACCTGTTCTCTTTACCTGCTAGCACATAAATACTTGAGAGGTAGATAGTGTTCACTCATACAAAGAACCTTACACTGTATTATTTAGCAGAATGTCTTCATTCATTACAGATATGTCTAATATATGGTACATATTTAATACATCATAGCCTATATGTGTTTTCAATGTCCTGTTCTAGAGAGAAGTCTCAGTGCTAGAATTAGTTCCTAATTCCTCCTAAAAGGAGGACTTGAGAGATGTCATTTTTACATCTAAAAGATAGCAAAGCATAAACCCATACTGCCCCACTTCACAAAACTTAAAATGGATATTCCATGACATGACTTACTTCCAGCCAAATTGTCAGGATACCTGCCAAAAGCTGGTCCATCCTTGCTGCTTGAC
>NW_006366214.1:0-796 GCF_000327345.1 Myotis davidii
TATTGAAAAAAATCAGCATTATTAACTGGTACACTTAGTGTAATAAAGGACAAGTGGTTCATATGGTATTTATTGGCATCTGTGTAATTAATTCAAGCAGTTTTATAAGAAGCTGATGTTTCCTTGTTGAAGCCTCCTGAAAATTTATAGGTTAGCAATTAATTTAAATGCCTAATACACCACAGGCCTTAATACATTTCCCCTGCTGATGTATTTACAGCACCTCCAAACATAGACGATGTCACAAGAAGGCAGGTCCTCTTTGTAAGGAAAAGATGAGTAATTCTTTAGGAAATTCTTTGATTCTTCACAAATAATTAAGAGGATTGATAGCAATCAGACAAGTGTAGTAGAAGAAAGAATAGTAGAAGAATGGAACCAGTCAACTCCAAAGTCAATCCTTTAGATTCTAGATATTATTCACAGAAATTAATCACCAAGCAGAAGGCAAAATGCCAATATTTTTTCTGCCATTATTGTAAAGTTTTCACTGATTATTTATGATTCTATATAGACAAGTGATAGATTGAAATCTGATAACCCAAAGCCTAAATTCCTTGTCAGAATTCACTATTAACTCCATGTTAATCTTTCATAGATTAATCATCCTTTAACTCTCCCTAAGAGTACACTTTTTGTTCATTTATCTCTGTAGCTATAGATTTTATATGCCTCCCCAAGATTATTGACCTCTTTTAGGCTCTCTGAGGGTAATTATTCTCAAGGGCAAAGGTTTCTCTTCACTACTAACTTATATTTATAGTAGAGGCCCAGTGCACAAATTCGTGCATGGGTG
>NW_006366215.1:0-796 GCF_000327345.1 Myotis davidii
AACTGGACATGTGCCCTGGCTGGGAATCAAACCCAAAACCTTCTGGTGCACAGAATGACGATGTTCCAACCATCTGGCCCACCTGTCCAGATGCTAAATACATTTACTTTAGCATTTACTAATTTTTCTTAATTATAATTGAAACTTTAAATATACATATAAATTACCTTACTTTGTTTTTTTAGCATGTAAAAATTTTTATAAATTCTGATTCAAAATGAGGTGAATTAAAACTTGAAATTTTCTTGTCCATTAAGGTGAAATAAATTCCTATGAAATATGTTAAATTTTTAATGTTATATGAAAATACAAGTCATTCTATTTCTATTCAACTCTGAAATTTGACTAGCTTTTATTTTGCCATTTTCAGTCTGTACACTGACAAGTCTTTAATAACTTATGGCACACTAAAGTGTGCAACCACTTTTTATGTTTTTTTCCCAAATGAATAGCGTTTAAGAGAAATAGAATTTAGATATCCTGATTGAAAATGTTTTAAAATTTAATGTCATTTTAAAGTCATATAAAACTTAAAAAAGTTTTAGCATAGCATTTATGGTATTGACAATATTTTATTTGGGGGAGAGTCTAATGGACTAATTCAGACTCAAGTTGATGATTACAGAGTCACGAACAATACAGTCGAGCATATCTGACCTTCATATCCCTATGAATATCTGCCAGGAATTGCTTTCTTGACTCCTGAGGTTTAGCCAATTTGTTACAACTTGTGCTCTTTAACTCTTTTTCTTTTTACATTTTTTAATTTATTTCAGAGTGGAAGAGAGAGGTAGAG
>NW_006366216.1:0-795 GCF_000327345.1 Myotis davidii
TATGATCATTTGGGAAGCTGGCTACCAGAATTCTGAAAAATCTATAGAAAGGAAGAAAATTCTTTCTTGGAAATAAATTTTAAAAGGCACTTCACTAAAACCCTTATATTTGTCTTCTGGAGTATGACACATTATCAAAACTTGCAAATACCCAGCCAAATTTTACAATGCAAAAGTTACATTCTGCCTCTAAGAACCTAGAAGAAAAAAGAGTCAGATGTCTAAGATAAGATGGCACTGAATCCAGTATTGGTGCACAGGAGGAAAATGGTAAGTCCAGTTTACGTGAGAACAATTTCCTCAGTCATGAAGGTTAAGGGTTATCATGAAATCGGTGAAGAGGAACCAGAGACTGATGCCAAAATGTACTACATATCTTTGATGGGTCAATATAAAATAGTTACATTTTTAATGACATAATCACCAGGCTCTCCATAAATTATTCTCACATATTCTCAAAACCCCAAGTTAAAGATTTATTTCAAGTACTGTCATGTACAAATGGCAGCATTATGTCACCATGGAGGCTGGTGTCCAAATAAGCTAAAGTAGATTAGCAATTAGGTGTGTAATTCTCTCTCAGAAAGATGTGATTCTCCCTGCTTGGCCATATTTTAAAGTGTTGTATATGAAGTGTTCTATATGGTTGATATTTTCCTTTGTTCATGCTTAGGTTGTACTATACAAAATTGCTAGCTATTAAAACATAAAAACATTTTCAATTTTTCTGAATATATTTTATGTAGAAACACAAACACATATCTTATATAATAAAGAGGGAATATGCTAATTGAC
>NW_006366217.1:0-796 GCF_000327345.1 Myotis davidii
TTTTTGGGGGGTGTGGGGAGGAACACAATTTAATTCATAACAAAGATAAGGCCTCATTGCCAGGTGGTGCAGACAGAAGAGCGGGTAGAAAGGAAGAAGCAGTACGCTAGCTCATCCTTGCCTTCCAGCCTCCCTCTTGTTCCCTGACTTAGGTCAGGCTGTCGATAAGCAGAGCCCAGGACAGGGAACCTTAGCAAGCAATTTATTGAAGAAGTACTCTTGGGAGCAGGGGAAGAAAACTACGTAAGGAAGAAGCTAAAGATGTAAGCAGAGCCTGGCTGCTGCCTGATCCCATGGCACCTCCAGAACATGAACTGCACATAGAATAGGTCCTAACAGGCTCAGTCGCCAAGCCAGTGGGGATACATAACTTCATATAATCTTCACCCTCACACAGTAGTTGGGCAGGGGTTCCTTACAGCCATTTTTCATGTTTGCCCTTCGTTATGAGTATTGATCCTAATGACATTTCCCCTTCTTGCCCATAGAGCTCTGCCCACCACCTTTTTTTTTCCCGAGCCATGCCAGGGTCGTCTTCCCAGCTCTGCCATTCCCCTGGGGAACCCCGGCTCTCAGAATGTTTTTTAACTTGTGCTCCAACAGCAACAGTTACTTCTTTTGTTTATGCTAGACAGTGTGTTAAACTTATTTAGAAAACACACAAAAAATCCCTTCTTCTACTTTTTTGCCTAGAGGGTAACACCTGGCTGCTGTGTATTCTGAGTGTAAGGATGGGGAAATCAGCAGCAGCCTTTTCAATAAACGCTTCTGTTTTCAGCCCGGTGCTGAACGCCGC
>NW_006366218.1:0-796 GCF_000327345.1 Myotis davidii
GGCTGGGGGAGGGGAGAGAAGGATTAGGCGTCCCATCCAGAAAAGTCCTGCAGCCACGCACCTCAGGGGCGCAGTCAGCAGGCTTCCCAGGGAGGTGGTACCTCATGGCCAGGACCTAACATTAAAATGATTTTACTTGAGTCATTTGTTAGTCCATTACCAGTTCTCATATCAGATTGCATTTCGTCTCATATTAAATCAAGGTAACCTGGCCTGTGAAATAGGCTCCTTCATTGCACTTCCAACTCCGGGCAGGAGAGGAGCTTCCCACAGCATCTTGCCTCACACTCCTCCCGGAAACCCGGCGCTGTGCAACCTCTGGCAGAAAGTATGCTGTGTGGGTTGACTCTCAGATTCTCCCACAAAGACATGCGATGAGCAGACGAAGGCCGAATCATGTGCTAAGGACTGATTTTCCTCTTTAGGGTTCAAATCATTCTTTTCCAACTACTGTCCTAAAAGGAGCTGAACTTGAGTGACACCTGTGGCTAATCCTGCAGTCAGTGCAGACACAAAAAGCAGACATAACTAATGACAAAGGAGCAGAGAAAACCTGCATTAAAAGCCACGTGCTTATATATTGGGGCCAACAGGATCTTCCTTACAGGATGACTCGCTCCATTTCCAAGCTGTGTGTCCTTTTATGGGGGCCCAGGGGGAGGGCTGGTTAATCACCAAGACTTCACTAGTAGGAAAACCGAGCCTTCATATAATTCCCTCTATTTATCCCACAAAGATGCTGTTGGGCCTTTGTGCCACCCGTGGCAGACGTGGCTACAGGGTTGGCGTGCAATCC
>NW_006366219.1:0-796 GCF_000327345.1 Myotis davidii
AATCAATCAATCAATCAATCAACCAACTGCACTACTGTGAATGTTATATACATATATATATGATTTGCATAATTTTCACAATATTTTTCACTTTATTGACAAAATATTATCTTTAAGGGAAGTTACACTCACAATTACCTTCTATTTGTTTTTAGAATTTTAACATGAATGCCTAAATTTTCAACAGTAATTCTCTTTGTTACTAGTTTTCTGAACTACAAAATTCCATTTTTAGTACTGAGGTTTTATATCACTGTGGTTCCAGTAATACTATCTTGAGTTTTCATTTTACAGTGAAAATGGCATGACAGTTGCAAACCCATCTTCCATTATAAAGGGTTTTCTTTTGCAGGAGGAAATAAATTCATAGTGAATTTATGTGCAGATTTATAAAAATGCATACATATCCCGGATGAACTCATCCATGCCTCCCATTACCTTGACAGTTCTGCCCTGTGAACTGGCGTATAAAAGTGTGTCCCAACATTCTGAAAATAGAGTGTTTTATTAATAGTATGGCTTTAATTTGCATTTGGGGCAGTTTACTTTAGCTCTTCTAATATGAAAAATTGAGATAATAATATAAGATTGTTGTGTTTGTTGAGATAATATCTATAGATCTCATGGCACTTGGTAAGTATTAAACGTAGTAGTTGTATTATTATCATTATTAGGCATCAGTAGCACAATCCCATCCTTTATGCTTAGATTCTATACTTTAACGCAAACCTGGGAGTATTGCTTTCATTTCAAAAAAGTTCCAACCTGAATAGTGAGACCGAGAGAAGACCAGTGA
>NW_006366220.1:0-796 GCF_000327345.1 Myotis davidii
TGGGGATTGAGCCAGCAACCTGGGCATGTGCACTGATGGGAAATTGAACTGCGACTTCCTGGTTCGTAGGATGATACTCAAACACTGAGCTACACTGGCCGGCCGGGCAGGGAGCATATTTTTAAAACAACAGCCAATGAAACAAAAGCAGAGAGATGATGGGGCCTGTCTAAGGCTGTGTGAGTATACTTTGGGTGGGTTTCTGAAGCTCAGACTGCTTTGGTCCATGTATTAGCTGAATGATTCTGGCAAGTTGCCATACTATCCACGATGAGGTTTTCTCATCTTAAAGTAACAGCAGCTGCCTGGAGCATTGCAATTCAGATGAAATGAGTTAAAGTATATTAAATATGTAAAGCAGTCAGCACAGAAGGTATTTTACAAAGGGCAGATTTATTACCACTACTATAATTTTATGGCTAATGATGTAGCCCAGCAGAGAGAGTAGATTGCCTTTGTCATTCATATACTCAACAAAGAGTGCGAAGTTCAGCATCTTCCCTGTGTATTTTGCAGTTTTAGGAAACTAAGACAAAGTACAGCAACCATTGGTTTGTAGGAAGCCATCTCAGAGAGGCAAGCTTTCCAAATTTTTCCAGAGAAAACACCACCTCACTTTGGCTTTCAACCTCTATTGTCTTTCAGTCTTAGCCAACAGTAAGTGGTTGTGCTCTCCACATATTTAGTTAACTCCGGACATAAAATATGCATGAGTTTGAATAAGGAGAAAATTCAACATAAAATTCTAAGAATATAGGCATTTCCTGGCTGGTGTGGCTCAGTGGTTGACCAGGAG
>NW_006366221.1:0-796 GCF_000327345.1 Myotis davidii
AGAGTTACCTAGAAGTATTGAAAAGCATGTTAGCAATACCTCTACATACTTGCATAAATGCCCTTTCTATGTATCCATACTTTGTCACTTTATTAATAGGTTTAATAAAAGTCCAAAATATTTTTTGCTATAATTCATCCTTCCAAGGGTCTTTCTCCATCACGCTAAGTTTCTGGTCTGCTTCGGTACTAGATATTTGTGTCCAATTCCTAACACCATTATCAGCTTACTTCATATGAATTTTTAACCACATAAATCAAATATGAACCCATATGATACATGTTTTTAAACAGCACAATATGGTCACAACAAAATAGAATCTGGAAAAGTAATGTAGTTCATAAAATGAAGTGGCATTAACATGTAGCTATTACAATGACAATATGGTTACAGATTTACTGTTAACATAGTCAAGCTCCATTGTGCATGTTTGAGTGGTAATCATTCTGTGGTATAAGTATTGTATTTAATTGACAAAAGTTTTTCACATGAAAAATTAAGGGTTGAATCATAGAAAATATTTATCTGGATTAAACAGAGTAGGAAATCTACAGAGAACCAGGAGGAAAGAGCATGAAAAGGTTTTATAGATATATATAACTGTTAAGAAAAATGACTATTTTTCAGAAACTTTATGCACTGATGTGCAATTTAAACATTGTAATCTTGAAGTTTATGGCATTAGTTGTACCAGGATTTTTTAAAAATCCTTAGCCAAGGATATGTTCAGCGAGAAGGAGAGAAAGAGAGAGGGAGACAAGACAAACATCAATGTGGGAGAGAAACATTGATTGGT
>NW_006366222.1:0-796 GCF_000327345.1 Myotis davidii
CTGAATAGTCCTATAACTGGTAAATAAATTGAATCTATAGTTTAAAATCTTCCACTAAAGAAAATACCAGACCTGGATTTTATTCACTGGCATATTGTAGTAATTATTTTAAGAAGACATACACTAATTCTAAACAATGTTCTTGGGAAAATAAAGAAGAGGCAGCACTTCTAATATAATTTTATATGGCTGTTATTATTCTGATACCAAAGTTAAACACACTACAAAAAAACTACAGACCAATATGGCTCATGAATACAGATCAAAAACATTAGAAAATAAAATTTAACAATATATAAAACTAACAGGCTTATCGAGCAAATGCACAGCTGATTCAATATTCAAAAATTAGTCAATGCAATCCAGTATATTAACAGGTTAAGGAGGACAAACCACATGTTCATATCAGTAGATACAGAAAAAACATTTGACAAGTTTTAACACCCATTCATGGTGAAAATTATCCACAAACAAGGATTAAAATGAACATCCCCAACTTGAGAATGACAGTAAAAAAATCCTACTCCTACCAGCATACTTAATGGTCTAAGTTTGGAAACAAGGTAAGAATGTCTTCTCTTGATATTCATTCCTATTCTACATTAAACTGGAAGTCCTAGCCATCATAATAGCAAGAACAAGGAATAAGAGGTCTTCAGATTAGGAAGGAAAAATAAAAACTGTCCCCATTTGCAGATGACATACTTGTCTATGTAGAAAATCTCAAGGAATCTCGAAAAACAAAACACCCCCACACAAGAAACTTTGAACAACTAAAACACCTTTTTTTTTTTTT
>NW_006366223.1:0-796 GCF_000327345.1 Myotis davidii
GATCCCTGGTCAGAGCACATATAAGAATCAACCGATGCATGCATAAATAAGTGAAAAAGCAAATTGATCTCTCTCTCCCTCTCCCCCCACTTTCTAAAAATTAATCAATAAATAAATATAAAAGAAGATTGGTTTACACCATAGCTTATGCCATCATCTCCAAGCCCCATAACAGTAGATGAAATAAGGAAAAAGCAATTCTGCTATGCCTAGAGGAGAATAGTCTCTTTCTACTTAACTTCACCTCCTGATACACATTAGTTATGGGTTGGCTGACTATCAGAATGAACAAATTCTTCTTCCAGCTTTGTGAATCCATCTAAAGGATGCCTGAAGGTGAAGGTGAGTTATGCAGTATATTCCAAAAGCATAATACTTTGTATAACTGCATTTTTGACATGCACGGGTTCGACAGCCTGAAAGTTCATGTATTAAACATGGAGATACAGCCTCCAGTCCTAGTAACTACTTGCTGGGTGAATGACAACTGTAAACACATTGTCTATCACAGACTTTCATAAAGTTTATTATGAGTTGTTTTTAAGGTAGGTATCTCAGCCTATAGATGGTCTATGAGCTTTCTAAATCCTGGGGTTGATTCATTTAAGAAGAATAGTCATTGTACTATTTATACCTCTAAGACTGCACTATAATATTAAACTTGTATCAAAAAGAGAAAATCATATAAGACAGGAAAAATATTTTCCAATTTTAACTTTGCCTACTAATTAACTTTTTGGCCTTGGATGTATTACTACACATCTCTGAGGTACCTTTTTACGTGTAAACTAGTGGC
>NW_006366224.1:0-796 GCF_000327345.1 Myotis davidii
CTGCCTCCCTCTGCTGTTCCTCTTGAGAAGTTTTTCTTTACAACAATGAGAAATCATGTACTAGCTGCATCCTTTTCTATGCTCTCCCTGCTGGCACTAATGGGAGATACAGACAGCAAAACGGACAGCTCCTTCATGATGGACTCAGACCCTCGGCGTTGCATGAGGCACCACTATGTCGATTCTATCAGTCACCCACTGTACAAGTGTAGCTCAAAGGTAAGACCAAGATCTCTGTGAGGGTAGCATTACTTCTAGAAACAGGAGAGAAACCAGATTCCTTTGTCAGGGGATGGAGAACTATGATGATAGCTCAAACCAGAGCTGTCCCACAGAGCTTTTGGGAGGATCATGCTCTTATGTTTCTCGCCATGCTTTGCACTTTTGTCAGTAAAGCTGCCTAATTAAGCATGTGTAGATGCAGCCAGCTTCTCTCTTTTCAGGCTGCTTAAAATCAATAGGAAAGACTGGAAGGTTCTCACAATAAAATTGTTGTTAAACAAAAGATAGGAGGGGTGTGTTTCATCCTTGGTTGTGAAATTTATGAGGGGTAGTGTCCTTTTTCAAGAAAGAAAAATGGAGTCTACAAGTTATTTTAACACTTTGTACCTCCGCCAGTAATAAAGAAGAAAGGAATGAGGCAATGTAAGAAATATGGTTGAGCAGTGAAATGTACTCCTTGAGGGGCTCTTCACAGTTTCCTGATGAAATCGTTGGTCATTGGCCTTGTAGTCCAAGTCTTTCTTCATCTTCTATGTTTATGTAAAAACTAGAGGCCCAGTGCACAGATTCATGC
>NW_006366225.1:0-796 GCF_000327345.1 Myotis davidii
CTCCTCTGTCCTTTCTTTATGGCCACAATACTTCCCTGGGTATTCTCCTGAACTCTTAAATTGATATATAATTTCTGGGAGTTATTTGACAGTATATTTTGAAGTATTATAACTATTTTATTATTCTGTCATACAGAAAGAAGTGCAAAAAAAAGCAATGATTTAGTTACAAGATTGCTAATTCTGGTATTATTCCTACTGGTAAAAAATAGTAATGACCAGAAATGTCTAGTTGTATGTAATTAGTTATGCAAACAATGCTATATTCATGCATTAAAGCAAATTTAATCATTGTACATTAAATATAGCTCTATATTTGCCAAAGTGGAAAGATGGTTATCATATATATTTAAGTGAAACTAGGCAGACTATCTAGCAGAATGTGTCATATAATTCTATTTTAAATATTTATATATGCATATAAATACATGCATATTCATATGACATGTGAAAAAATTGAAAAGGTATATACAGTAGCATGCTGTAGTTATCTCTTTATGTTGGCATTTAGGTGTTCTTAATAATTTTTATTTGTATTTGTTATTTTTCTATTGTCATATTTTAATGTACTTAAAATATTTAAAAGTGGCATTTAGGAAGTAAAATCTGAAAGTGTTTATGAGTAATTACATAAGACAAAGAAAGGTAGTAGATGGTATCATCAGCTGGAAATATAGAAGAAACTATAGATTTCCCTGGGGAAATAAGGTGAATGAAGTTTGGCATTTTGTCTCTGAAGCACCTCCCTGTTGAAATGTCTCTTGAATAGGTGAAGTTTATAGGATCAGGAGCAACG
>NW_006366226.1:0-796 GCF_000327345.1 Myotis davidii
GAAGAGTTATTAAACATTAATTTGGATGCTTAAATTCAGAATTTTGTTTTAAAAAATACATCAAGTATAAGCCTTTGTTTCAAAACAACAAAATAAATATGTATTTCTTGCTAAAATATTTTAGAATAATTTAACTCAGTTCTAAATAATAAAAATGTTACTGCTTCTCACTCTCACTGAAAACCTCTGCTCTAGAAAAGTATGAAATCATAATTGAATTAGAATTAATGCATGTTAGGGTTAGAACTGATATCCTTAACATTTATAACTTGATTTATTTTGCATGATTATTTTACTTTAATTCAGAGAGATTAGAAATAAGATATTGACAAAATTATCTCATTTATAGGAATGAACATTATTTTCTTCCTCTTAAAAGCCACCAGCAGCACCCTTTTACAAAGAATTGGGCAAATTACTTGTTTAACCAATAAAATCTATTATATATGACATTCTGAAGAACACATGGGTTTAAGACACATAAATAGATTGCACTGATATATATCCATTATGCCTAGTTACCATACTCTAAAGGTTTAGCCAGGGGAACCAGAAATCTGTTCAACCTACCTGATTTGTGTACATAGCAAGTAAAGCTTTGTTAAATTCTATAGCTTGCAGCTGTTTCTTGGAAAGCTTAAACTCTACTCCTTCTGCATTGGTTAATTTCACCTTCTTCTTGGAGTCAAAGACATTTTGGTCCTGACAAAGAAAAGTTCATCCATCATTAATAGCAATCTCAGGCTTCAACTCTTTTAAGGCTCCAAGGCCTTATTCCACTTTCATTTAGTTATTT
>NW_006366227.1:0-796 GCF_000327345.1 Myotis davidii
CCCAGTGAATTTATAAGTCAATAAGACAGTTTCCCTCATCCAACAGAGAAAAGACAAGATTAGCCACCAAATGAGTCAATTCATTAAAGGTCTGCACTTCTGCTTCAAGTGTCCACCAGGCCAAACTACCAGTTCAGACCCCACCCGCTTCCTGCTCCTGGGCCATGGAGGGGAATAGCAGGTCCTACCTGTTAGTGTCATCGTCGTCGTCCTCTGGGACAAAAATGTCATGCTCCTCAAGCAGAGCGGCAAAGTTCTTGCTAATGAGCGTCCCGACATAGAGGAAGGGGATCACAATGGAGAACACACGCAGGAGGCCGAAGGACATCTGCAGAGGGTCAGAGTGGTGACTGTGAGCCCCAGGGCCCACCGTGGCAGGACTGCAGAAGGCCTGGCCCTCCCAGAGTCCTTCCCTCTTAGGGACTCCAGCCCCATCATAAACAACTTGATTTTAAAGTCCTTGGGAAAATTCAGAGCAAAAATTAGAAGAAGAGATAAAGTGATTTTATGGCCATCAAAGTGGATACCAGAAAGAAAGATAAAGGTATTCTGGACATCTAAAAACTGGAGCACATGCCCTGGCTGGTGTGGCTCCGGCATCGTCCGTTTACTGAAATGTTGTAGGTTTAATTCCCAGCCAGGGCACCTACAGAAGGCAACCAATCTATGTTACCTCTCACAATGATGTTTCTCTCTACTCCTCCCCCCCCCGCTTCTCAAATCAATAAGCATGTCCTAGGTGAGGATTAAAAAAATAAAATAAAGCCCGGCCAGTGTTGCTCAGTGGTTGACCTTC
>NW_006366228.1:0-796 GCF_000327345.1 Myotis davidii
TCTATTTCCAGCTGTTCTAGCTGCCCTGAATTCTGTACACACAAGTCAATAGGCTTCAGATTTCTGCCGGAGTCCTAGGTGCCCTGTCTCATTGACTTAAGAGTACTTTCAGCAGAAAAGCAATGTGACTATGTATCTCAACCAGTGAAGTTTCCTTCTTTCAAAAATTGGATTTCCTCCAATGTCTACCTGCCCTTGCTCATTCTCTGTGTCTTAAAATAGTTGGTTTACATTTTTTGTCTGAATTTATTATTATTATTTGTAGTAGGTTAATTCAAATCACTTGCTCTGCTATTATTAGAACTGGACTCCTCAAGATTATAACTTATGTATGTCACTAATTTTTATAAAAGATTTTCTATTTGACTCACTCATAGTTAACCATTACATGTGCCATCTCTTTGTTTATATATGAAGTAGAGTTATCAAAACCTTTCATACAAGGTGTAGGGTGACAAAACAGGTGTGCACAGGAGAACCAGATGCTAATTCTTCCTCTGTCACTAACTAGCTATTTGACTAAAATAAGTCTCTTAAGTAGTCAGTCTCACCTTAGGTTCTGTTCTATAGCATGAGGGAATTGGATTACATCAAACATTTTCAGTGTCAGGATTCCTATTTTTTCTATTTCCCAATAGAATCTTACAATAAACCATATTAGTGTGAAATAGCCCTGACTGGGTAGATGGTTCATAGCTCAGCCTGCTCAGCACAGCCATCCCTATCTCAACCTGTACCGTGGCATTGAAGCTTCTTTGAAGAACACTAGACTTCCATAGAGCATAGTTTGAAAAAA
>NW_006366229.1:0-796 GCF_000327345.1 Myotis davidii
TTGGGGTTCACTCTTAATTTGTGTTCCCCTTAAAACCTCTGAAATAAACATAATCCACATTTCATTTCAGAAAAAAAATAATCTCTCCCTCATTGTTTACCAGGTTTTCTACTCAATATAAAAGCAAAACATTTGGTGCGAGGAACTGATAACGTTGGGTTTCATTTATAATCATTAAAACTTTGAAATAGATGCCACTTCTTGAGGCACATACTTATCTAAGAGAGATAATCTGTGGGCCTTCCTAGTGTCCAGAAGAGACAGGTATAGACAGAGGAAATTAAAGTTCTGGGAAGAGGAAATTATTGTTGGCCCAAATGTTATAGTGCCTTTTCTTTCTGGCTAGAGGTAAGCCAAAATTTAAAATTTAATTATCCTGCTGATGGTTTGGCTTGATAAATATAATGGATGCTAATTCATAGGTGGCTGGGAATCAATACATTTTTTCATGAGCAATAACGTTTGCTCTCAAATATTTTTATCTAAGTGTAAGATTCATCATGTAAAGCTTTTTGAGATGAGAACTCTGAGGAGTGCAATATGGCAAAGGCAGATTCACGTTTAGAGCTTCGATCTGCCTCGGTAGATCTGATTACAGAAGCCCCTCCTTACCTGGAGTGTCATTTTAGAAAACTTCATGGATCCTCCCAAAAGATCTTCCAAGTGTTGCGCCTCTGTTACCGGAGAGGGTTGTGGGGACCGGACCTCTATGTGTCTGGGACTATTTTAGCTTTCCATTGGTGCTCTTCCCAGGCATATTCCAGTGTGCTTATTGCCAAGCTGTGGCTGTGGAGGG
>NW_006366230.1:0-796 GCF_000327345.1 Myotis davidii
ACCCCTCAATCACTGCAGAGAAACATCCCTCTAATGAATGAGGCCACCAGTGTGTAGATAACATCCCCAGACTTACAAATAGGAAAAGAGAAGTATACCCCTCCTCACATTCACTCCCAGCCTCAGGGGTTAGCAAATATTCTTTGGTTCAATACTCGTCTGTAAAACGCCTGCAATGTTATGCACAGTGTGAAGTGCTGGGAGAAGGAGGCATCCTTGACTTCAGGGAGCTTAGGATCTGAATGGGACATTCTGACCTCACCTATTCCTCTGTCCATGGTCCAGAGAAAGCCACAGCGATATTTTCATACTGAGAAGAAATGAATCACGTGCTGCAACTGTGGGGCTGCCCTCTAGTCCCAGGGATATTATGGAACAGTTGAGAGAGAAATGTATGTTTTGAATCTCTAAGGGAGCTGCTAAGTCCTTACTTCCTGGCTGCTCAGATATAATAGCTAGCAGTACAGGCCTATATAATATAGTGATTTGAAATATTTCAGTAAAGTAATAAAAATAAAGATGACACAACTCATAAGTTGTGTTTGGTTAATTGATCAGCAGTGACAGCATGGACAACACTGCCATATTCTTTTATTTTTTTGACACGCCTCATCCACAGACAGCCATGGCGACATGCATAGACTAAGGGTGTCAGCACAGAGTCCATGTCCTACCGGATGGAGCCTGGGAGCACCAGTGCTGGGCATAGTCTGTGTTCAGATCTGGTCTTCAGCAATTAGCAAATCTGATATATAAACCCAAGTCTCCTCTTCACAAAAAAGGATGCCCAAATCAA
>NW_006366231.1:0-796 GCF_000327345.1 Myotis davidii
GCATTTCTAACAAGTTCCCAGATTATGCTGATGCTGGTGACATAGAAAAAAACATTTGAAAAACACTGATTTACAGAAACCAACAAAATAGCATCATGAAATGTTGGGAATGGAAATGAATTATTAGCATCTGGCCTTAGCTCATGCCGTAGTACACCTGCTATACTGTAATTAACCTGCAGGAGCAAATGTAGTGGAGCACAGGATTGGTACGTCAATAAGTGGTTTTCTTGACTCCCTCCCAATAAATTAAGGAGAGTGCTGAGTCCCCACAGGCTGCCATCATTCAGATGTGTTACATATGGACTCTGGAGCTGGCAGTAGACTCACATAAGGCACATTCTGGTCCTCTCCAGAACATTGCTGTTAACGTGATGAATGGAAACTTCCCCTTTGCAAGGCTGTTAAGGCTTTTCTTTTTGTAGAATCTTAAAATTTTTTTTTCTAATTCAACATGAAAAAACGCACATAGTATTTCAGTTATTGAGATAGTGGTAAGATTTAGCCATTCTAATGTGGCTTTCATTCTGAAAATGCTTTGCAAACATTAACTAATGCCTCAGGCAATCCTTGGAGGCAACTTACACTCTCTATATTTTGTTCTTTTTGAGGTTGGAGACAGGTTTGGCTTCTATCACATGTTTCTGTGGTCTTGTTTCTCTCCTTTTTGGTTTGTTTATGCACTGGGAGGGAAATGGAAATCAGGTATTAAAAGTCAGGTTCTCCTACTATTTAGTAACCTCCTGAGGCAGGTTAGTTCCTACCTCAATTGTTATTTTAGAATCCTGTTTTTTTT
>NW_006366232.1:0-796 GCF_000327345.1 Myotis davidii
GTCTCTATTTGTAGGACTGCCTTTCTACGGTTACACGGGTGTGTTACTGTGCCAGACCACTGGGGGCGAGGAAAGGGAGAAATCAAGGAGAGACGAGAATGAGAAAAAACCACGCACGCAGTAATAACGACCCTGCGGCGAGTAAGTACTCATTACATTAAGCAAATCCTCGCATAACTGCCGTCTAATGGGTTTCGATGATATCTGACGTGTTCATTCCCAGAGAAACTGTGGGAGCGACAGAGAACACTCCAGCCACGCCCTTTCTTCTCCAAACAGCAGAGGGATTAACTCTTTAAACTCCACGCCCCTCGTGGGGCCAACCAGCCTGGAAGGAGAGCTCTCCCAGGAGTGCCGAGCGCTTATGCCAAAGCAGGGCTCATGCCCTTCCCTGCCCAGCCTGCTCCCACGCCTGTATCCTCCCTCTTGGTGAGAGAACTCTTCGGACGGCCAGGTACCTCAGTCAGATAACAGGGCCGCCGTGGTCACGGCATCTCTGTTCCTGGCCCCCACCCTGGCCTCTGCCCCAAGCCCTGCTCCCCATCCCATGGCCCCAACTTCAATTCAGGCCTCGTCCTCTCCCCGCTGGGTCCTTATCCCGGCCTCCTCCCAAGCGTCCAGGTTCTCCCCTCTGGCCTGTTCCCCGTGTGGCCCCACAGGGTCTTTCTAATACCCAGAGATGACCCTCCCCTCCCCTGCTCACAGCTCTCCCCGTGCTTCCAGGACAGTATTCCAGCCTTTCAGTCTGGCATTGGAAGTACTCCTTTCATCTCTGCATAAGCACAGCTCCCTTTAC
>NW_006366233.1:0-796 GCF_000327345.1 Myotis davidii
TAAAATAATTTTCTTCTAAATCATCTGTTAATAAAAATAATTCTAAATTTAAAAGTAATCCATTAAATTCTTTTAAAATAACACGAAATGATTCAGTTATTGTTGAATTTTCTAATATATTATTTTGATTAGATAATAAATAATTTTTAAATTTAATTCTAGCAAAACAATCATCTGATTTATAATTTAAAATTTCTTTTAAATTATATGAAGCTCCAAAAGCTTCAAGAGCTCAAATTTCCATTTCTCCAAAACGTTGACCGCCTAAATTTTTTTTTCCTTTTAAAGGTTGTTGTAAAATTTCTGTATAAGGTCCTGTAGTTCTAAAATGTACTTTATCTTTAATCATATGAATTAATTTTGAATATCTTGCTATTCCACAAAATACAGATGATTTAAGTTTAATGCCTGTTCTTCCATCTCTTATAAAAAATTTTCCAGGTATATATGAATTATATAATCAATTTGATTTTGTAAACTTTAAAAAATTATATATTAAACATTTTACATAATTAAAACATAATTTTGAAGAAAAAATAAAAGAAGGTAAAATTCTAATATTATAAATAAAACCTATTTTACCAACTAAAGCTTCAATTATTTGTCCTAAATTCATTCGTGAAGGTATACCTAAAGCACCAACAATAATATCTGGATAATTAGAATTTTGTAAAAAAGGTAAATCTACATTTTCAGATATAAAAGATATAATACCTTTATTTCCATATCTTCCACATAATTTATCTCCTATTGTTAAAAATCTTTGTTTACATATAAAAATTCTACATTTTAAATA
>NW_006366234.1:0-795 GCF_000327345.1 Myotis davidii
TTTTTTTTTGTGTGATAGTAACTTGTTAAATATGTTCTTGATCATACAGTGAATTTAACAATGAGTGACGATGATGATGATGAAAATGATAAGCTCAAGTCTGTAAATAGATTTTCAGAAAATCCTTTACACTCCAGTGAGAAAGATGTTACTATTCTCTGTACTGCAGAAGATGTTACTATTCTCTGTACTGTACAAGGCTCAGATAGCTCAGGTAAATGGCCCAAAGTATGCACATAGTTGGTGGAGCCTGGATTTGAACTGGGGCAACTGGACACGGAGTTTAGAACCACTCGGCTAGACTCTTGTGTTACACAGTGAGGTCCTCCTCACAGGACGTGTTCCAGAAAGGCTGCAGGCCAATCTTTCAGAAATTTAATTGTGGATTTTCCTGCAAAGAGTCAGGTGGGAGGAAATCAACTCTAAATTTCCTCTAAACTCTGGAACTCCAAGATTCTGTAATGCTCAATTCCTGAGAGCTAATGTTCAAAGAGACTTCATTTACGGTGAATAAAACTGCGATATAAGGTGCCCCATGGATAATAAAGTTTATGAACATGGCTATCCTCAGTCAATCGGAAGGAGTAAGATTCATTTTCATTAATATTTCAATAAACCAAATATTGCCTGAACTGCAAATGGCCATTATAATCTCATATACTTCAGTGAGTTGGGTAGAGGTCAGCTGCAACCTGACATCAATAACATAAGAAGGATAAGCACTATCCTCACTGTCTTCACCACCTCAGTTTCTTCTTCTCCAGACCCAGGTCTCTCTAATATTTTAGAACTGTT
>NW_006366235.1:0-796 GCF_000327345.1 Myotis davidii
CATAAATATGCTAGCCAATCTAATTAATATGCACTTGGGTTTTAAGTACAGACATATTGCATATATAAGATAAATACTTTTTCTCTACATCTCCACAAACCAATCTATTGATTTCAAAAGTGAAGTTCAGGGTCATATTTAATTTTCATAAACTAAGGGAATATTGGAAAAGTATATTTCCAGTTCAATATTGATAATATTCTTATCAAGTTCCATAATGATCAGATTTCTATTGGTGGGGGAGAAAAGGTTTATCTAAATTCATCTGTGCAGGCTGGGGCTTTACCAGATTTCAATGGTTTCACTAAGAGAAGCTTGTGTACTAATGTTAATGTCATCTACAGGACCATATTGAATATATCGCAGTCATGTGTTCCAGTGTGTATTCTAAGTGAAAAAGCTATGACATAGATTTTTTTTGGTAATGGTTTATATACTTTTTAAAAACTGTGGTACAACACAAATAACATAAAATTTACCATTTTAACCATTGTTACGTATAGAACACAGTGATATTAAGTGCATTCACACCGTTTTTTAACCATTACCATCATTCACCTTCAGAATTCTTTTCATGTTGCAAAGATGAAATTCTGTACCCACTGAACAAAGACTCCTGACTTCGGGCTACCTCCTGCCCCTGGAAACCACCATTTTAGTTTCTGTTTCCATGAACTTGACTAACCTAGATATCTTATATAAGTGGCATAATACAGCATTTATCATTCTGTGACTGGCTTATTTCACTTAGATAAAGTCCTCTAGTTCCATCCAGGTAGTAGCATGTTTCAGAATT
>NW_006366236.1:0-796 GCF_000327345.1 Myotis davidii
AATGACAAACAAAGTGATGTTGCCAATAGGAAAGATCGATAACATGGTGGAGAGAGAGGGTTTACAGATGAGCCCTCACTAAGTCTACCACTGGGCCAGCACTCCGCCAACCTCTTTATAAACCCCATGGCAAATCCTTATAAATTTTAATATTTCTATTCCCATTTTTTTAAATAATGAGTCTTTGAGATTTTCAGTGGTTTCTCCCAAACCGGTTAGCTATTAAGTGGTGGGACAGAATTTGAATCCATTGCTTGACTCAAAATCCATAAATATTTCCCACTTCCTTTCCAGAAAAAAACAATGGAAACTTCCAGTACCTAATGTGAAATCAGCAAGCCAGTGTGTGTCACATATTACAACCTTCGGCTGAACTTTACTTCTTTTTCCTAAAATCTGAATTTAATCTCTGCCCCCTCATAAACTAAGGATGCCACATTAGGCAAACAAGAGCACCACTGTGGGTCTCAGGTCAGGTGGAATTTTATACTGTACGATTCCTTCCCCAGGAAAGAGCACAGCAGCGAGAACATGCCTATGGTTTCTTAAAGGAATCAGCAATAGGTCAGAGATACAGGAGAATCAAAATAGAATCGCTAAGCAAGATGAGCCCCAACCTAAAGGACAAAGGAGGTGTGACACTTTGGTTGAGAAAAAGTGCTGAGGTCCTCAATCTTTACATTGGTGTAAGGAGTTGTAGCCAAATTCTTAGCTCTCCTTTATTAAACAAGATCCTGACACAATATGGTTCAATATGCTCTGAGAAGTCTAATACATACTTGTTTCTGGTGGCACT
>NW_006366237.1:0-796 GCF_000327345.1 Myotis davidii
AAAAAAAATCCTTTTTATGAAGTGCATATCAGAGTACATGGTATGTATTAAATACTCAACTAGCTTGATTGTTATAATAATTTAGGAAAATCCAACACAGATTATCAGGAACATAGTACTGAAGATAGCAGGTGTCTTGATTTGGGTGTCTAAACTTTGGCCCTGTTGGGGGGCTCCAGATTTGGGATACCGAAAAGGTGTTCCAGCTAGCATTAATTCAAAATGATTTAAAGCTATTGTTTGTTGGGCAAAGGGATCTTGACCAAGCTTATGATTTGGACTTGATTTGTGAAATTAATAAATAACTTCATCCAATAAACATAGATCAAGGGCTGCTATGTGCCTGACCAGGCACTTTTGCTCAGACTGAAAAACATAGGATCCCTCCTTTTTCAAAGGTTCTTGCTCCTCTTTGAATACACACTTTCCTGATTGTCCTTTTCCTCATGGGAACCCTTGTTTTCCTGTATCTTTATTAACCGACCAGGTGGTCTCACCTCTGAACACCGACTATTGAGGATGCCCTGATCATCCTCACATTTACATCCTCCCTTAATCTTTTTAAAAATTAAAGGCAATGTTTAAGAGCAGTTTTATATTGATAACAGAAAAAAGAGAAAAGGATTTCTCATAAAACCTTTGCCCCTACTCCCACCCCCACATGCATCACCTTCCCCATTATTAACATGCCTATTAGAGTGACATAATCACCCAGAATCCATAGTTTACATTTGGAGTCACGGTTGGTGTTGTACATTCTGTGGGTTTTGACAAATATATAATGACATGTGTCCAC
>NW_006366238.1:0-796 GCF_000327345.1 Myotis davidii
AAAAAAAAGCATTACACTTAATTTTATTGGAATGACTATAGTAGAAGGAAAAGAAAATAATATGATATAAAAGCATTACTGAAACTCAGATAGCTTCCTTCAAAAAGAGAAATACTGGTTCCTATGAGATTCTTCTAAGATTTAAAATACATGTATATTTTGTGTTGTTTTAACATCCTTTTTATGTTAGCCACATTCTGTTGCATGGAAGGCAGTGGTTGAGATTACGGGAGGAATTATTCACTGGGTAATTCCATAGGCAAAATGTTCTTTATTCACAGGGGTATTTGTGACTCTGTTCCGGGAACATACATTTCTAAATTGATACCAGTTCCTAGAATGTAGCTTTTTCCCTGTGTTTCCATCATTTAAGGATAGAGGTAAGAATGAGGAAAGCATAATTCTTTTCTGTAGTGGTTGGACAAGACCTTCCGATCAGATCTCTAGTGATGCAAACAAAGCAAAACAAATCTCTCTCATTCTCTAGACTCTTGGCTTTTGCCTGAACATGATTTATAAAACTGAAGTGTTGCTAATCCTTAAACCATACCTTAGGGACATGATTTTCCAACACCCTGAACACATCTGACAATAGGACATCACAGAACACTTACCCTGAAGTATGTGGCGCTCTCTCTTGTGAAGGACTGTCAGCAAAATGGATAATTTCAAAGTGTAGTGGCCAAAAAAGAGGGGAAGCATTTCTTAGTTCAGAAGAGTTGCTATTAGAAACGTGTCTCTTCTCTAAGGGAGGGGGTAGCTGAAGCATTTTTACATGTGTGTTTGCTTTTTATAA
>NW_006366239.1:0-796 GCF_000327345.1 Myotis davidii
CCACCTTCCTTTCCAGGCCCATCCCCTCCCCAGTCCTAAGCATCGCCCCGCATGAGCCTACTAAGCTGCTTTCACACACCTCTGTCTGCTACAGATACTTGTTCCCTCAGCAAGGTACATTTTCCCTAGGAAATACATTCTTATTTGTATGTCAAAACTTAGCTAAAAAACAAAATACAAGAAAGCAAATCCTAGCTCAGAGGACTGAAAGTTCTTCTTTGTGCTGCCACATGTCCCAAGTTCCCCTTAGTCATTATCACAATATACTACAATATCCATTTTTTGGATAGTGAGTTCCTTGAATACAGTGAGTCCCTTGAATACAGGACAAAGTGAGTTCCTTGAATACAGGACACAAATTTTTCTCTCTTACTTGCTTTTCCCCCTTCATTCAAATATTTATTCAGCACTTACTATGTGCCAGGCTCTGTGCTCGGGGAGAGGGAAAAGCAGTGAATAAGGCTGGCACTGTCTGTGACTTCATGGTGAGCACAGGCCAGTAAGAAGCCGTAGTGAACATGGATTACAAGTGCACCGAGTGCTAAGAAAGAGGACAGGAATACATGCTGGGCGCAGAGCTACAGCAAAGGGATCCAACCCCGGAGGGCAGTGCCTGGCTTTGGAAGGAAACGCTGTTTAACTTGAGATTTGAAGAATGAGTATGGGCTGGCTGGGGTCTAGCACAAAGCAGGCATGTGCTTTGTGATAAATTCACTGATCTGTACATATTTTGTGTACTTGTGCTATATTTTATTTATCTTTATTATTTTTTTGGTTAATCCTCACCCAAGGATAT
>NW_006366240.1:0-796 GCF_000327345.1 Myotis davidii
ACGTTCCAGCACAGGGACAACTGGGTCAGGGGCTAGGCTGTGTGAAATAAGCAGGGATTGGAAAGAGCTAAAGCAGCTGGCTGGGCTTTGCTGCAAGTTCATGGAGAGATGGGAGTGGGAGCAGATGAGCTCCCCCTGCGCCCTCACGGGCTTCTTAAATCTCTAAACCTCCCACTACCCCCAACACTTGGTCAATAGCTATTGAGAGCTTTATGCCTAAGAAAACCAGGTACTGAAGAGAGAGGCTTTTGAGCTGCTCCCTCCAGGTTGGTCTGGGACCCCCAGAAGCTGGCAGACTGACTACTCAGTTGCTGGGCAGCTACGGGCTGCCGATGGGCTGCAAGTTCTCCTCCTGGAAAGTGTAGAAAGAAGACACAAAGGGAAAAAAAATCCTACTAGTGAAAACAGATCCGTATATCAGCAGGGAGTTATCAAGGTTAATGAGAAAAATTATCTCATCAGAACAACCCCTGGACGGAGGCGTGTGCACCAGAGACGCAGCCTCTCTAATCTGCCAGCACCGGGCCTCCCATGCAATGCAATCCATCAAAGTCACTTCCTCTGCCTCCCTGCCTCCCTGCCTTCCTGGGGGAGCACGGCCCCTCCAGCCCCGGGGGAGAAAAACCAACCAGAGGGAGGCTAGGTGCGCCCAGAAGTGGAAAAGGTAACAGAGGACTGTACCCCAAACCTCCTTCTCTCAGTTAGAGAGCCAAGAACTGAGGATGCCCAAGCAGGTGCCAGGAGAGGGAGGGGATGTGGGTCCTAGATGTGCACACACACACACACACACACACAC
>NW_006366241.1:0-796 GCF_000327345.1 Myotis davidii
TCATGTATCATAGAAATGTACACTCAAAACCTATATCGTCTTGTTAACTAATGTCAGCCCAGTGAATTTAATTTAAACAAAGTAATTTAACTAGAATTGTTCATGTCATTCAGTCTAGACGCTTTTGTCCACATCAGCTGTGCAGAGCTGAATAGAGAGAAAAGTCAGACTCCTGGTAAAATAAACAAAGGGATGACACGTATAGTTTAGCTTTAGTGTCATTATGCCCAGGCTGTTTCTGGTCAATGCCATGCTTCGTGGCCACTGGGGGAGTTTGGCTGGTTTTCTAGAAAGAGGGTGGTCAGGGTCTTGGCTGCAGGATGAGCTGAGGTGTCGTGTCAGCTACACTGCAATGCACTCTGCTGGCTGGGTCCCCCCAACCCTCGTACTGGTGCGGCCATGCCCCAGGGGGTGTCCTTTCCCTTTGTTCATGGGGTTGGTAATTGTTTCCTGCCTCAGAGTCCTGTAAGCAGGTGCTCATCCTCGCTTTCTATCTATTCCCCCATGTTTGGGTTGGAACAATTCCTAGTTACATCCTGTGTCAGACAAGTTGTGCATTTGTTTAACCTCATTCAGTCTATCATGATTTTCAAAATTTCTTTTTGTATCTCCAGTGTGAGGACATAGATTCCTCCCCTCCTCCAGGTTTTAGTGAGAAAGAATTGACATGCATCTTTGTATCAGTTTAAGGCGCACAGCATGATGGTTTCATTTACACATATTGTGAGATGACCACCATAATATGTTCAACTAAATTTCTTCTTATCTTACTAATAAAAGCCTAGGTGGTCCTCAT
>NW_006366242.1:0-796 GCF_000327345.1 Myotis davidii
ACAGAAGGATGGTAGTTTTTCTCTAACAGCATGGGTTTTCCTCTACCTGTTAACATTATTATAATGTGCATAGACTCCCAGATCCAATGTCTGATTGCAGCTGATCATCACATAGCCATCCTAACACTTCAGTGTTGGTCATCACTTTTACCTGCACGTGTCTGTACAGTTGCAAGGTCACTGAGCTTAGACTCAAAGCACTTTTCTGCTTGTGAAGTTTGGCAGTGATTATAAGCCTAGGATGGTCCTTGCTGGGGGGAAAGTGCCAGTGATGGAGAGGATGGTAAAAAGTTCAAGGGCCCCTGAAACAGATGTGCATGTGTGTGCCCCTGTGTGCATGTGTGTGGTGGGGGTTAGAGGAGAAAGAATCTAATCCTTGCATAATTGGAGATGCAATGAAAACAGTAATGGTTTTTGACCGGGATTAGTTAAATGAATCATTAGGGCTGGTTCTATAAATGGGAGTCTCTAATAAGATTTAGAGATACAGCAGGCCTTTGACTGAAGGAGTGACCTGTGTATTACATATGTATTTCTGTGGTTGTCAACTCTTCTTTAACATTACCACCACAGTCAGCCGCAACGTGTAGGCACTCCTAACCCAGGGAGGCCCTGGTGAGGGTGAGGAATGGTTTGGAGGGTGACTGTGAGAAGTATTTACAGGGGGAGTACTTGTATCAGCAGCTTGAAAACAACTTATTTTCATTCATCATCTGCCTTTGTCTCAGGACTTGGACTTTTTGGTATGTGTTGTTGAGGGTGAAGAGCAGTGATGGCGAACCTATGACACGTGTGT
>NW_006366243.1:0-796 GCF_000327345.1 Myotis davidii
TTCTTTGCTGTCTTCCGGAACCTTCTCTTTCTGACATTTTTTAGAGGCAGAGTGATTCCATGGTTCCATATAAACTTCTTCTCTTTGTCCTTATCCCTTTTTTTGCTTGCTTTGGGATCAGCAGCAGCAGCACCTGCAGCAGCTCCTGCTGCAGTTGCAGCAGCTGCAACTGGTTCCTCCACTGGAGGATAGAGATCACCATCAACTGTGGATACAAGCATCTGACAGATATCAGCTGTCTTGTAAAAGATTTTTTTATCAATGGTTGTCAAACTTTCCATAACACAAGGCAGATCTACCAATTTTGAGGCCAGTGGGACCCGGTCCACTCTGACAATTCCATGGCGCCCATCTGGGTGTAACTCTATTGTCAGTCTGTCCTTCAGATTGACATGGCCAGACTGTACTGCCCGCCTCACGGTAGAGGCGTATTCCGGAGGGAGACGTAAGATGAACTGGCTCTCTAGTTCGTGAGGAGCATCATCTTTGCTCTTACTCATCTTTCTTTCTTTGTGACTCACTTCTCTAATAGCCACTTGTTGCACTAAAAAGTTCCAGTTATTGCAACAGTTAGAAAGACCAGTTTGTTATGAATTGAAATATTTAAGTATTACAGCAGCTAAGCATCTACTTTCTTAATTTTAAATTAAGCACCAAGTCTTTTTAAATATGCTGTGACTTAATACGTTGTTACTGACAATACCTGGCTTATTCAGTTAGGTCCATTTAAATATATTAGCTGCAATGCCAAGTGCCAGCCTCTAGATGCCGCTGCCGGACAATGCAGAGAGCTAGC
>NW_006366244.1:0-797 GCF_000327345.1 Myotis davidii
CCCTTTCTCTCTCAACCACCTAAATGTCATGACTATTCTAATGTTGGTATACGTCTTTTCTATATGTGCACATGCACATGTGTGTATACAAATCCTTTGATGATTTTTTATTGAATTTTTGTATTCGTCTTCATGAAATTCACATGTATATAATACATCCTAAAGTTTATTTTTTGCATTTCGTATTGTGTTTTCAAGATTTATCTCCGTTGATACTCTTGGATCTAGTCCATTCATTTAACTGCTGTCTAATTTTATATCATACATAGTCCACTATTCATTCACACATTCACACTATTGATAATTGTCCCCAGTTTTTTACAATTGCAAACAATAAAGCAGTGACCCATCCTTAAGGCAATTCTCTTTCTGCATATGTATCAGAATTTCTCTAGATATATGTCCAGAAATTGAATTGCGATATAGTAAGGTACACACAGTCCAGTTTACAAAATATTGGCTTTTCCTTGTGCTTGTACAAATTTATTTTCCCATCAGCAGAGTATGAGAGTTTCTTATCTTTACATCCTTGCCAATAGTTAGCATTATCAGGTTTTAAACTTTGCCATTCTCATATATATGAAAAGTGATCCAATTTTACATTTTGCATTTTCCTCTCGAGAGGTTAAGCATCTTTTCATATGCTTTTGGCAATTTGGGTTTCACTTCTCTGAATTGTCTATTCACATTCATTGACAATTTTTTTCTATTGCATTTTTGTCTTCTTTTTATTGATTTATAGAAGTTCCCTCTATGTACTAGTATATGCTATGCACAAGTCTTTTGTCAGTTATTTG
>NW_006366245.1:0-796 GCF_000327345.1 Myotis davidii
TTTAAAAAGTTTGAGGACCCCTGGCCTAGAGCATGGAAAATATGTGTTTAATTAAAGAATACAGTAAAACTGTACCTTCTATCTCTCAGTGGTGCTACTATGAAGCCTTGTCACAGAAACAAACCTATAGATTCTTTAAAGTAATGTGTAGCTTAAACTATATAGTTGGATGTCAAGGTAAATAAAATAACTGAGAGAATGACAAGAGTATCTGACTATAAAATAGATGTGGTTTTTTAGCACTGTCATTGAAAATCTTCACCAAACCCCCTTTTATTTGGCTGCCATAGGTGAGTGTCAGTGTATGGAATGTAAAACAGCCTGATTCACATGTACTTTGTTAGGCCGAAAACAGTTTCCATCTTTCGTCAATATCTCTGACGGCCTTCCCATGGCCTTTTTCAGTGGCTCCTCCTTGGCAGTGCACCCTGTAAGCCTAAATGTGCTCCACTTACCCTTGTTTTCGGAGTGTTCAAGTAGCTCTTTGTGGTGATCTCAGCTACTCTCACAGCATCACCTATCATCAATAAATAAAATGCTCCAAATCTATAATTCAAGCCCTGCCTTTTGAGTCCCGAGTCTGCATTTTCTTTGTGATCTTGACTCAGAGATGTTCTCCATCCACCTGGGATGTGATCTGCCCTCTAATTAAATTCAGGATAACTCTGCTCCTTTTCCTTGACCTTCTCCTCTGATATGTTCTGCATTAACTAATGGTATCACAGTTATCAAAGCAAGAAAAAAACAGAGAGAGAAGAAGAAGAGGAAGAAGGAAGAAGGAAGAAGGAAGGAGAAG
>NW_006366246.1:0-797 GCF_000327345.1 Myotis davidii
TGAGAAAGATAAAATGCAGAAGAAATGATAAAAGAGTACCATAAAAGATTATTGTCATGAACTGTACTGTATCTTGATGTATTGGTGGTGGTCTCACAAGTCTACACAGAGCTAACTAAACACAAACAATTAAATGTAAAATTTATAAAATCTAAATAAGATTGGTGGATTGTATGCCAAGTTTCTGGTTGTGATATAGTTGTTATAGTTATGCAAAAAGTTGTCATTGAGGTGAACTGGGTGAACAGGATACAGGATCTGTCTTTATTATTTCTTACAATTGCAGGTAAATCTAAAATGATCTAAAAATGTTTTATAAAAAATTTAATCGTATCAGTAGAGGAGAGAAGTATGAGACCATAGGAAAGTAATCACAGTATTTTCTATACACAGTAAGTGGCACATTTAATTATGGAGTTAGCTCCAACGATTCAGGTTAAAGGAACAAAATATTATTTAGAATTATCACAAAGTAGATTTACCCTAAAGCATATGCCAATTAAGTATCAAGACAAAGAAGCTATTAAAATTTCCATTTAAGCTGTTCTTATATTTATAAATGTAGGATTAAGCACTTGAACAAATTACTTTTATAAGTTGTGTATTAAAGTAATGAGATAAATTGCTGGATTACAGACACATAACTGATATTCATTCATTCATTTACTTTCTGACTTAAAATTTTCCAGTTGTGCTAAACATACAAAGAAGAAACATGCAGATGCAAATAGAACTGAACATACATCAAATATTTTTTGTATAGTGGTGGTACTAACAGATTCTATTGCATAGATTCC
>NW_006366247.1:0-797 GCF_000327345.1 Myotis davidii
AAAAAACCCTCATCAGTCCCCCATTGTCCATCATGTCCAAAAATAAACTGGACTCAATAAAGTCTTCAAAAAACTCCTTCCCCCAGCTTTCATCATTCTGTAAAACTGACTCTCCACTCTGCTCTGGGCTAACCTACCTCTCACACTGTGGAACTGAACCAGATTCTTTTATTCTGGTTCCACACAGTGAAGTACTAGTACTTTGTTTAGCTATTGACTGTTATACATGTTTTGAAGTGTTTTTATGGAAATAGGGAAGAAATCAAGTAGGCTCCCGGAGGAGCGGGGAGGGGAAAAATCCAGGAATGATATGCTGGGGGAGCAGTAGTTTTTAAGTCACTCCTCCTGAGTCTCTATGCCAGGACACACACATGAACATACATGCTTGCAGATACAAACAAAGGCAAAAACAAGTTCAGACATGACACATACATGAACATAAATACCATTCTAATCAGAAACCAGTCAGAGCAGAGGGGGCACTGACTCAGCAAGGAGGTTAGAAGCAGTTGCCCTCCATGTCTCCATGCCAGGATCAGGGACCCTGGGCCCGTGCTTTATCCAGACCAGAGGTCTTCAGGGCTGCAGAGGCCCCCAGGAGATGGGTAGCTGATACATGGAGGGAGATAGAGGGAGAGTGCAGAGGAGAGAGAGTCAGCAGAGGGGGAGGGAGGGAAGTGGAAGATGGACCAGAATTCAAGCAGCCTTGTGCTGGTTCTAAAATGGCCACAGGCAAGGCAGGAGACAGATGGTCCCTTCCTGATGCTGAGCTGGAGAAGTGGGAAAAGGAAAAAGGA
>NW_006366248.1:0-797 GCF_000327345.1 Myotis davidii
AACCAACTGAGCCACACCAGCCAGGGCTCACTGTATTTCATTTTGAATATTCTCATGAATGTAACAAAACAAGACAATAAAATAATCAAGATAAATCACTCAAAAAGGTGAGATAAACTTAACTCCTTTTGATAATGATATGATTTTGGACCTAATAAATCCAATGGGTAATTACTAGATTTAATAAGAAAAGTCTAGTAAAAAGTATGATAGTGAGAGATAAGTAGATCAATAGAATAGAATGGAGATTCCACAACTAAAACCCAGTGTTTATGGGAAATAAATATATGACAAAGATGGTATTTCAGTTAGAGAAGGAAAAGATGGTTTATTTAATTAATGGTTTTGACACAAATAACTATCCATTTGGAATAAAATGGAGTTAAATTCCTACCTCAAACTAGATATAAAAATTAGATCCAGATGGACTTAAGATTTAAAAATCATAATGAAGAGGAAATTTAGGATGTTTTATATACAACCTAGGAGTTAGGAAAGTCTTTTTAATGGGACAGATACTCATTAACTATTATTAAAAAGATATATTTAACTATATAAAAATAAGCAAAAAATTACATGACAATATATATCATAAACAAAATCAACAGTGAAACAACTTATTAGGAAAAATCTACAATTCATATGACCAACAAAGAGCTATCCATAGCATACAAAGAATAATTAAAATTGACACAAAAAGATAAACAACCCAGTGAAAAAATGGGCAGAGGCTATGAATAGACACTTCACAGAAGAGCAGCTCTTTTAATGGCAATAAACGAATGGAGAACCTCTCT
>NW_006366249.1:0-797 GCF_000327345.1 Myotis davidii
AAAATCAGTGGATTGTATCAATGTCAATATCTTCTAATAACAGCTTTGCACTCTGCTAGCATTTTAATATGGAGTAATCAATTAATAAAGTGATATCAATTGATTAGTAAATTAAATCTAAAAAAAGAAACATACAGTAGATTTCAGTTGAATGTTTTCCATAGAAAACCCTTCACTTTAATGGGAGAAATGGCACTTTGCTATATTTTCACCTTCTATGTAATATACTTACTTCCTTTCTCTCTCTTATAAAATTTTTGATTGAGAAATAATATCATACAGAAAAGAACACGTATCCTAAGGATACAACTTAATAGACTATCACAAGCTGAGATCTTACATGTCCATGTAATTGAAAGTCCAATAAAGAAACAAATCATAAATATTCCAGAATATCCTCTTTGCTCCCTTCTAGTCAGTACAACCCCAGGGGTAACCAGTATTGTTTTCATGTAAGTGCATTAGCCAATACATCATGCTCTGTGGTTGGCTTATTTTGTTTAACAATGTTTGTTCAATTCATGCACATTCTGTGTGTCATGCTCTATTAAATTGCATTGATGAATTTCAACAACTTATCAATTGCATTGTTGATAGACATTTGAGTATTTTCTGGATGTGGCCAATATGTAGTGTTGCTATGGATATTTTTGTCTGTATTCTAATTAACATTTCCTGAACACCAATTTGCTCTACTCTTTGCCCGCATTCCTTTTTAGATGTTACTTGGAAAATGACAGTTATCACATCAGCAAAAGTGATCTCTCTGCAGATAGTAGCTAGTCAAGAGGATCCAT
>NW_006366250.1:0-796 GCF_000327345.1 Myotis davidii
TTTTATCTTCTAGTGTGGCAAATACTGGGTGATCTGATATTGAACTAAAAAGGGTTCTTAATAAGAATTAAACTGAAACTAGGAAAACTTCACATTAAAATGCCTTGATTTACTTCAAATTTTATTATATTTGTGATTACAATATTCTACTTGGGGGAAAACACAGCAAACTAAGTACACAGACTTTGTCTTCATTTTCTTCTATACATTTTTGAAAATAATAACGAGCTCAAGAAAGAGTACTCACATATTTTTAGGCCCATCTAGCTCCGCAATATTCTACATATTCCCTAATTTTATGGATTTAGAAATTATTTTTTGTATAAGAATAGCTAATTCACCCTCCATCTATTAGCATAAATGTTAATGTGCATATATGTTTTTGGATATTAGAATTCCTCAAAAAACTAATTACAAAAATATAGTTAAAGCTAGTTTAACAAATTGATATTTTATTTCAATGAGCTTCAACACATAATTCATAATTACATCTGTCAACCCACAGATTACAGCCCTTTCCGTGTGTTTAATAAATTTCTCAATAACCCTGGAAAGCAGTTACACTGCAACAAATACAGTTTTGTTTTTTTCCCCTAGCAAACTGAAAGCTGATGGTAGCATGTGTGGAGCCTATGATCCGTTTATGCACCTCATAAACTTGACAATTTACTTGCTTGACCATGTAATTGGGCTTGACAACTGAGAACAACCTTTTAAAACAAATTAAACATCACCATGTCATCATCTTTTATAAGTAAAAATTTCCTTGTACAAAAATCCATTCATTGGAAGATGT
>NW_006366251.1:0-797 GCF_000327345.1 Myotis davidii
CCTGTGCATGAATTTGTGCACCAGGACTCTAGTTTATGATAAAGCTTATAGTCCATGGACACTTAGAAAAATGTTGGACTCTCATTTTTGGTGAAATTATCTGCACATGTCCATTACGTCAAGTTAGTATGGTTTTACTTAGATCTTCTATCTTGTTACTCATTTTTGGGTCAAATTTTCTAATCACTAATGATGGAAGGGTATTACAATATGTAAATATCATTGTTAATTTGTCTTTTCCTCTCTTCAGTTTTGTCTGTTTTCGTTTCATGTATTTTGAAGCTCATTTATTAATTGCATGCACATTTAAGATTATTATGTCATCCTAATTGCCCCTTTTATCATGAACTGTCACTCTTTAGCTTTAGAAAAACTTCTTGTCATAAGATCTACTTCATCTAATATTAGCATGGAGATAATATTGATGTAATTAATATTTGACATATCTTTTTCCATTTTTCCCTTTGAAATGTTTCACATCTTTGTATTTAACGTGTCTTAGAAATGCTATATAATCAAGTCTTACTTTTTCATCCAGGCTTACATTCTTTGCTAAACTCAACTATATAAAATTGTATTACATTTTATATAGTTGAGTTTAGATCTATTTTATAATTGTTTTTAGTTTATTCCTCCTAGATTTTGTTGTTGCTTATTGGCTGTGGTTTCTTATTCATTTTACCTAACTTTATTCTGCAAGAGGGAAGGCTGAGAGCTGAAGTTGAAGATGAAATTATGAGAAATTATTAAGAATGCATTATATATGCCATCCTAATATTTGTCTAAATTTTATTGTG
>NW_006366252.1:0-796 GCF_000327345.1 Myotis davidii
CATTGTTATGCAAGACAACTTACCATGTCCTAAAATCCCTTGAATAGAAAAAAGTAAAACAGTTCATTTTGTTTTCATTTAAGTTTCAAAAATAGTTTTGGATAAAGAGGTACACCTCTTTCTACATCTTGTGTTAAGTAGCCTGGCTACAATAGAACTTTTTAGGAATACTTTCTCGTTTTTGCTCATTTGGGAAAGACACTATTTACCATTAACTGTAAGATACATTCACGTTGCACAGCACTGTGGAGCTTCTTGGGGAAGGAGGAAACGCACCTGTCAGTTAGTCTATCTCATTCTATATGAAGTCCATTGAATTTTTCAATTCCTAACCCCATTTATAGCATTCTACCTAACACATAATAGTGTTAGGACATGATCTGCGAAGCACACTAAGATACCTCACAACTTCTATAGCATGAGGAAAATTTTTGAAACAAAACTTTTAAGTCCAAATGGTGTTAAATCCTGCCCCATGCTAGGACAAATCAGGACCTGATATTGTTAAGACATACACAGCTCTCCTCCCCCAGATCTAGATAGTTTTATGTCGTTTGAGAGGCAGCAAAACTAGCTCTTCAAAATTTTACTTGATGTTCTCAGAAGATCTCAGACAAACTCAAGTCAATCCTGTTTTGCAGATGAACAGAATCAACTTTACGTTGAGAAATATTGGAAATACCCATCCAACCAACACCAACACCCAACATGCACTTTTTAGTTTTCCTATGGGAAACTTCTATCTTCTCTGTATTTATTTTTATTTCTAATCAGTCTCCAAAAGAATGTTCAGGGG
>NW_006366253.1:0-797 GCF_000327345.1 Myotis davidii
CACAGGCACGCACACTGCAGTTTGCCCAGGGAAACAACAGCAATCACTTCTTTGCAGAACCCCAGAAATAAGCACAATCAGCAGCTCATGATTTATTTTAAAAAGTCAGATAAAACTAAAGGTCATTTGTGAGCTCCTCAAGGCCAGGGCCAGGGCCAGTATACTATTCTCAACGTGTAGTTGCCTGACACAGTGTAGGTGGTATTTGTTGTGTTTTGTGTGAAGGATGATGAATGAAGGCATGAAGGCATGAAGAGTGAAAGTTTGCTGTCTATGTAGGGGCGGGCAGTCCTACCAACTACCCACTATTCTCTCCCGAGTCCCAACAGAAACCCTGGGAGCAGCCAGCAGGCCCTGCTCCCCACCCCTACCTGGACCAGTGAGTTTCACACGCCCTTCCATACCGCGGTGACATCGAATTGTATTTCCCTATCTCAGAGGCCTATGAATTTCACTTCTCTAGCTGTGCCCTGGGTGCCAGCATGTGTTGGCAGAAAAGAGTGGACCTGGTGGGACAGTCCTGCTGTAGCTCCAGGCAAGTGCAATAACCCAAAGATAAGTCATACGAATTCACATTCAAAGGGCGCAAGTGGGATGAAACGTCGTGTGTCCCTTCCGTAGCCATGAACCTCCAGGCTTGGGAAGGTAATGCCCTCCTCTTGGAAAAGCTACAAAGAGCACGGCACGTCAGCAGTTGGCAAAGAGCATAAACTATAAAAGGTCCCTCTGGGCGGGGCCCAGGCTACATGTCCTCTGCCTGCTGAGCTTTCCTCTCCTTCCCCTCCCAGCATGAGTCA
>NW_006366254.1:0-797 GCF_000327345.1 Myotis davidii
AAAATCCCCAGAAAGAGAAATACTCTAGTTTACCATCAATTCCAGCACGCCCCACCCCAATTTTAGCATTTAAGAAATGTGACGGGTCGCACCATTTAAGCCATGTCATAGCTACCTGGCTTAGTCATCTAAGACGTGGGTGTTAGTTACATTCCAAGGAGGCTTAAGACTTGGCATTCATTACTTGCCAAGGTTACTTTTCAGTCCCCTTCGCTAACATATTGATCTCCCTGTCATATCCTATGGATATTGGAAGGATGTCAAAGGGCATGTTAAAGTTTGTCCTTTAACCCCAAACAGCAAGGTCTACATCAGGAAAAATAACACCAAACGGCCTGCTGTCCATTAATCTTTAACCCACATAAAGGACTCTGTCCTATTTCCTCATGGCTTCACTTGAGTCTGGTTTCCATCACAGATGATGAAATCGTCTAACCAACTCTGAACTACATTGCATCAACCGTATAAAAGCAAAACAAAATAAACCTGCTTTTGTGTTATCTTAAGGAATAGTAAAATCTTAGTAATATTTTAGGGTTTACAAACCCATGTTGGGTAATTCAGAAACATAATCTTGTAGGGAATTGCTCTACCTCCGTGACGGTCAGCAGGGGTGCGGCAAGAGGCGCGCTGGCGTGCCCCAGGAGTTTGTAAAACATGCGATACCAGCTCTGGCCAGGTAGCTCAACTGGTTAGAGCACTGTTCTGACATGCCAAGATTCTGGGTTTGATCTCCAGTCCAGACACATACAAAATCACCAATAAATGCATAAATAAGTAGAACAAATCAATGTTTC
>NW_006366255.1:0-797 GCF_000327345.1 Myotis davidii
AACCCCTTCATTATAGATATGCCAAAATTCAGGTGATTTTATTACAGTTTCATAAATGCCCTAAATGAATTATTGTGAAATGACAGTGAAATTCTAACTAATAAAAGTATACAGTCATTATTAAAAACAAATATCATCCTAGATTTACTCTCCATCCTAACTTATACCATTTGGTTTTAGAATGTCATAGCTTAGTAACAATAACTTTTCAGACACTGTACAAATTAAAATTTAAAATTAATTAAAATTAATTCTAAAATTAATACCACTGTAACTGTGTAAGCATAATAACGTGATTTTCAGAGGGGCTTATCAAATTAGATAGATACTTCTAACAATATGATTATAGAGGCTTAATATGATATAGTGGGCCAACCACAGGCTTAGAATGAAAATGATCTAGATTTAAGTCCCAAGTTATTCTTTGGACAATTCACTAAAGCTTTTCAAACCTGAGTGCCTTCATCTGAAAAACTTTAGTATTAAATATATGCAAAAGCACGGCAATGTTAACACGAATAGTTAGACTTTGGGAACTGTCTAAAATTACAAATGTAAAATACTCGGAAAGTGTAAATTGCCATACAAACATGATTCTAGAGGGGTTTTAGCATGCTTATGCACCTTGAGTCATGGAAGTCAGCTAAATAAACTAGCTCCATTTGAAGCCAACACCATTAATAGATAAGTGTCATAAGCTGGATCTGAAAGACAGAAGCCCTGGATGCCTAGTCTATGTCTCCTATGTTGGTAGCTGAGTAACTAGGGGTTATCAGATATGCTCTGTTGCTGGGGCT
>NW_006366256.1:0-797 GCF_000327345.1 Myotis davidii
AATTTCAGGAGTCATTTAAAAAATGGAAAAAAATACTTGACAGGTTTGAGAGAGAGTCATCTACCCCCAATCTTTTTCCTTACCATCCACATTCTATTCAAAGAGAAATATTTCTATTTTAAAAGTGATGCCAGAGCCATTTTCCTATAGCATATCTACTCATGAATTTATCTGCTTAAATATCTCCAATGACTTCTGATTTCTTATTGGGTTATTATGATTAAAAACAAGCACTAGTATTTTTAGCAAAAACAGCAATTTATTTTTTCTTGCTCACCTGCATTAATCATTTTACATGTGTCATCTTATTTAAACCCAGCTGTTGTGGTAGGGAATTCTGGGTAGGACACAATCTGACCCAAATCTACACCTTTTTTCATGCTTCTATGTCTTTGTATAGATTGGTTCCTTCCTTGATGACTTTCTCTCTCCTTTCTTTCTGACACAGTCCTACTCTTCAGCTCTTCCAGAGCTAGGCATTCTATTCTTTGTGTTCATAACACACCTCAAGCAAATACTGATATTATAGCATTGATTATGCCATATTGTAATCTATTGTTCATACACCTGTCTCTCTTATCAGTATTTGAGAAACTCATTCCAGATTTGTTTACGTTTTGACATGTAAAAAAGTACTAAACAAACTCATTGAATAGATGTCTCACAAAATCAGGAGAAGAAATTGGTTTTCTGTTGTCAATTTTGAGCAGCAGGGAAATCCATATCTACTTCTTTGATCAAATAAAAATATTCTGTGCATGAGGTGAAATTTCAGGAGTCATTTAAAAAATGGAAAA
>NW_006366257.1:0-797 GCF_000327345.1 Myotis davidii
GAATTTTCATGCACCAGGCCTCTAGTTAAAATAATAATGATGCTGTGAATCTTACAATCAATTATCTTGTCATCCTGTCAAGTAACACTACTTTCAAACCTTTTGATCTGAAATCCTATTTTCTTATTTAAAAACATTTGTCCTTTCAGCACATTTATATTCTCACTATACAAGTTACCAGATTCTACCCACACCTCAGGCCACTGGCCCCTGCCTCTGTGTGGGTCCTCAGCCTCCTGGGCCTGCCCTTCCATCCCCGGGTGAAACAGGCCCTGTGGCAGCACTGCAAGGGCTCTCCACCACACTTTCAGCCACTACTTTCCTGTGTTCCCTCCACGCTGGCTCTGTGCGTTGTAGCAAACATGCACTTCCCCTGCTTTGATCTGCACACCACTGAGCACTGGGGAAATCCTAGCTCTTTCCAATTGTCAATAACCCTCCTGTTTGTTCTCATCTGCAAACTCCCTGGGCCTTGTGCATGGCAGGGCCTAGCATGTTCCTCCCTTCCGTCCCAGGGCCCACGCACACTTCCACGCCCTTCCATGATACAGAACATGCATCTTCTTAAAATACAACTAATATAGAAACCAAGCAGCAGAAATTCCCTCAACTTCCTACCTCTACCCACAAATGAGTTTATCTTCAGTTACCACCCCACTCCTTCTATATCTCAGAAAAAGGAGAACGAGTTATCGTGGCCCTTCAGTAAAACCCTGAACCTCTTCAGAGACCTTTCCCGCAGCATTGTTATTCCACTCTTTTGATTCATTACCTTCAGTGTAAAATCATCTCTGCTG
>NW_006366258.1:0-797 GCF_000327345.1 Myotis davidii
CTCATACATCAAAATGGATCTTGACTTTGGACACCTTACTGAACTCTTTTCTAGACTGTAAGAGTTTCATTTAGAGATGATTTTTTTAATAAGATAATTATTACTGCAAATAGTGATAATTTTTATATCTCTGTGTGTAAATTATGTGCCATTACATTGGCTAAAATATCTATAAATGTTGAATAATAGTAAAATAACAGTCATGTTGGTCTTGCCCCTATCTCCTGGCAATACAATTATTTCCCATTGCTAATATAGGTGTGTTTTATTTCTTGTGTCTTTTCAATGGATTTTAGGTGAGGTGTGCCCTATCTGCCATTTTGGTTCATTTCCATTTTCTTTCAAGATAATATTTGAGGAATAAACCAGATCTAAGGTTTATATAATGCTTCTTACTAACATCTCCAGTTCAATAATCTCTTTTGAAAGTTATCACTGAATAAGAATAAGCGAAAAAAACCATGAAATCTCAGGTGTTCCACTTGAAATAGAGATCTGTCTTTGCCACTCAATATTACACTAAGAAGAAAAATTGTGAATATGTGAACATGCAGACTCCAGGTTTAATTCATAATAAGAATGACGTAGTTAAGCTAAATGTTTCCTGAAACTCTATTCTGAAAGAAAGAGGCATAAGTCATTTGTTGTACTGCAATAAGTAAATTATCTAATGAAACACTTTGTGATAGTGAACAAGTAAATAATCTTTTGCTTCCTCTATAGCCAAGCTAACCTAATATGTATATATTCTCTGATTAAACCTGTTTACTTAACCGTTTGACTGCTAAGGAGCGCTA
>NW_006366259.1:0-797 GCF_000327345.1 Myotis davidii
TTGGAGAGTCCATTGTCCTATCATAATTTAATACAAAATCCATTCTTCATCCATTGAATTGAGATGCATCTTTATAATATTTAAAACTTCCATATTTATTTATATCTGCCCTTGCACTTCTAGTTTTGTCCCACTGATTTATTTACCTATTCATGTGCCAGTCTCATACTTTGATTAGAGTCACTTTGCAGTAAGTTTTAAAATTTGGTAAGACATGCCTCATACTCACTTTCTTTTTTTTCTGATAGGCGTGAGAGTTTGAAAATACTCACAAGGACTATACTTTTACTCTCTGTTTTGTGCTTTATGTTTTTGACATTATATTTCAGTTCTTTTTGTTTTGTGTATCTGCTTAGCAATTATTATAGTGGTAGTTAAGTTTGCTACTTTTGTCTCATGACCTTCATAGTCGTTTTTAAAAGGCTGATGTGTTTTGTTTATTAAATATTTGCCTTTATATAAGATTTATATAAGATTTTTCCTTTTACATATTTTTATTTCTGATTATGGGTTTTTCTTTTTTGCTTAAAGAAGACTTTAATATTTATTGTAAATCTGGCTCACTGGTGATGAACTTCTTTAGTTTTTGCACATTCAGGAAACACTTTATTTCTCCTTCAATTCTGAACTATAACCTTGCTGAGTAGAGTATTCTAGGTTGTATATTCCTTTCTTTCAGCACTTCAAATATGTCTTACCAATCCCTTCTGCCCAGAAAGTTGCTGCTGAAAAATCAGCTGATACCCTTAGGGGGTTCTCCTTGTATGTGACATGTGACTAGTTGTTTTCTTCTTGCT
>NW_006366260.1:0-797 GCF_000327345.1 Myotis davidii
AAAGAATGGACAATCATATTCTACAGTTCACTGTGCCACAATTCTATGAAGGGGTTATTATTCTTATGTTACAGATGGGAAAACTAATGTTTGGGGAGGTTTTTGAGCCTTGAACCCAGACATTAGCTATTTATCAATATAGCTTCCCTGTGCAATGGCGCACTCGTGACACTGGGCTATCATTGGAAGTTCATTTATCTGTCTTTTCATGAAATTATGAGCTCCTTGAGATCCCAGATAGTATTCTGCTTCATCAGTGCCCAATAAATGTTTATCAAATAAGTGAATGAAATTATACCTTGACTGTTTTACTGTACTTGTGAGTAAAAACAATGATCTTCTCAACTTATCCAATAGTGGGAGAAATGTAGTTGATGTCTGAAATACACTGAGACCGTGAAGAAGTTCAGCATCCATCCTACAAGAATTTGAAGGAAAATGATCATTGTGTCTATGTCAGCCTAAGCTAAGTATGATTAATGGGATAAAACTACAACAAAAGTTTTCTTTTAAGGCACTCCACAGCAAAGTCAGACCACATGGTGTTTCGCTGTCTGGGTGCTTCTTTTCAAACACTGCCATTAACACAACTTAAAATGTGACTTCTAGCTCACAAACTTTACATATACCTGTCATCAAAGTCCTTGAGGGGCTACTAGTTTAACTATGTTCCACTCCATAATAATTACATGATATTAAAGAGAGTAATGAGTTATTTTGCAGTTGTTGGAAATTATTTTTTAAAAGCTGCTGATATGCCCCGTCGGCGTGGCTCAGGGGTTGAGCATCAACCTATG
>NW_006366261.1:0-797 GCF_000327345.1 Myotis davidii
TGAGTATTTCCAGGGATGAGGACCCCACTACCTGTAAAGACTGTCATTGCTAGACATTGGATATGGCTTACATTGATGGATCAATCTATGATAATATTTTTTCTCCTGCCTATCATACTTCTTATATTTTAGGGCACTATCAAACATTTCTAAATTCTTCTCTTATCTTGATGTCATTTATTTCTTTTTTTCCCTTTCTCTGCCTTTATTCCAGTTCTGTGGAGCTACTTTAATTTCGTGTACTTTATATAAAATGTAGTGTTCAGAATTTGATCCAGCACTATGGAACATTGTGGGCATATGTATATGACATGCGAGTTTGTCACTTGGCTCTCCTTCAAGGAAAGATCCTGCCAATCAGCTGTGAGAAGTAAATTCAATTGACAACTCCAACTGAAGCAACTTTGGAACCCACTGTAGAATTTAAGCAGAGCCCAGGTTCTTGTTCAGTCTTAGCTAATGAATGAACTTGGCCATTTCTGCTCACAGCAAAACTCCTCTATAGGCAATCTCTGCTCTTGAGATCCCTGCTGGTCTGGAGGGACTTTCTCAGCTGCACTAGAGAGTAAATCTTCCTATCCAATCCTCTTTCTATCCCCTCTCCATTTGCATATGTTAGACCAGCATTGCAATCTGAATGTTTACACTAGCTACTCCTCTTGCCATTCTCTCTGTCTTTTATAGGCATTATTTCAGATATTTCTTATATTTCTAATTCCATGCTGACATCTGATTTCTGGAGGACACAAATGAACATAATATGATGCCTACTTAGCTTGGTTTGAACTTTTTAAAAA
>NW_006366262.1:0-797 GCF_000327345.1 Myotis davidii
AAAATAAAACACAATGCCAAAAAAAGAGAAATAACTTTACTTGCACAAGTGTTTGTTTTTGACAGTTCTGTTCACTTTGAATATATATCATTCATATATCATATGTCATTTCTTCATGAAGTTTACAAATACTTTCTTTTTTTAAATTTTAGTGATGGAAAAAGAACCCTTGGCACTGCTGTTGAAACCCAAATGTCTGACAGTCTTTCGTAAGTTATAAGTGATTGATGTGAAAAATGTGGTTGGTACTTGCAGTAGAGGAAGCTTCCCTTACACTAGCAATAACCAGTATTGAAAGTGAGTGACTATGAGGCCTGAATTAATGAATGAAACTGTAATGATAAAGTGGAGGTGAGGTGAGGGTGGGGGATGTAAGCTGACAAAGAAATACTTGCTCACTTATCATTGTCTCATGCCAAGTTTCTGTAGATCTTTAGCCTTCTTTACCAGTTTTCCCCTGAAGTTCAGTGCTTATAATTTCACTTTTGTGCTGATATATTAAATCTTGCAGAACAGAATCACAGAGTAGTGTGGTGGCTGGAAAGTCTGCATTGGTTTTCTGCACTTTCAGATTGATAAACTGACCTAATATCTATGTTTATCCAAGTTCAAGTCTGGATTAAATTAGGAAAATGTATTCCTCAAAAAGTACTCAAAAATAAGATCTTTTTCACCATTATTCTTTATATGGTGGTAGACACTTTTAGCAACGTATTCACACATAAATAAATACATGACAAATGCCTTTTACATATTTGTTTTTATACCAGGTGTACCAGTTACTAATGCGGATTTTT
>NW_006366263.1:0-797 GCF_000327345.1 Myotis davidii
TGTGTGTGTGTGTGTGTGTGTGTACATGCGCACTCATGTAAAGCAGAAAACGAGAGATAGCAGTCCAGATGCCAACACACCTGGAATCTATTTGTGAGGATCACTGGTTCAGTCCACAGCTTGGGCCATTCATTTATTTCTCGCTAAGCGAACATCTGGGGTTCAGTTTGAGATGCCAACAAGTTTGGATGGGATCTCAAAGCTGTGGTGGGGATGGAGGTCTGCTCGCCCAAAATGGGAGCGAGAGAGGTGAGCAGAGGCTGTTAAACTGTTCTGCAGACTTCAGTTCAAATGTCATAGCCAGAGGGTTGAGAAATTCTTCCCAGGCTGGAAAAGCATTCAAAACCAGGAATTAACCAAAGGAGACTCAATCAGATCAAAATGCAAGTACAAGCTGAAAAGTGCTCCTTTGCTTGTTCACTGTGTTCCTTTTCCACCCTCCATTCTAAGGATATCCAGGTTTGCTTCCTTTTCCAGGGAAAAAATAAGAAGAAGAAACTTGGACCTGAACCAGGAAGGAAATGCTATGAGGAAGTAAAATTCTAATTAGTTCTAGATGAGAATTGGTCACAGATAATTAGTCTACATTCCTTGGCTCATGCCTGAGAAGGCTTAAAAGATCTTTTGTTGCTAGATATGTAGACATATATCTAGATACCTAGATAAACACCCGGAGAAGCGCGCCATCATTAACAGAGCTTGCTGAGTGTGAGTGTTTAGAACAGAAATGAAAGGAGAATTTGTCATTTACAGGCTAGGAATGTTTGAATCCTTTTGCTGTCAGGACTTTTTCTTTC
>NW_006366264.1:0-797 GCF_000327345.1 Myotis davidii
TAGTGAAGATTTAATTACAAAATTAAAAGTATAAAAAATAGGCTATGTCTAATGTTACAAGCGAGAAGCTAGCAATTTAAGTACGAAGATCCTCTTAGAATGTGCCCTAGCATTTCTGATACACAAATAAAATATGTCTGTGGAGTCATAAATTTGAATTAAAAACCTCAGTCTCTGTTAATTAATTGCATAAAATATCAGAAGCCTTGTTAAGTTTTCTCACAGAAGCCAAATAAATAATACAGTTTGACACTATATCTTTCTACCTATTTTGAGTGTTAGAAACATCCTAAAACAATTTTATCTATTTAGCTCATCAATACACTGGTTATTATCATTGAGTAGTAGGAATTCCAAGTATAACTGAGAGAATGGGAAGCTAAAAATCACAGTGATCCTGACATGGCTTTGTCACTTGTTTAGAAACAGTGATAAATCAAAAAGTACCTGCTGTATATGTTCTTGTTAGATCAAATAAATATTATATTTTTCCAAGAAAAATTGACATCAGTAAACACTGAACTTAATTGATCTAACATTAACCAAAGAGGGACTCCGTCAATTGCATTCCTTAATATAATTAAGAAATATTCTTCTTAATTAAGGATCTTCATTAATGAAGTAATGACTTAAATTTGAGGCTCATTCTAGTCTGGTATCTTTGCCTTGTTTCTGAGTAATAGATATATCCTTTGTTCCAGAGTTGTCTCACAAATAGCTATGATCATTTACTCTGTGACAACCTATCATTTTCTTGCCTTCATATTGGCAACAAAGGACTTCAGTTTTCTGAAATT
>NW_006366265.1:0-797 GCF_000327345.1 Myotis davidii
TAAAGGCAGGGATGTGTGTACCTGACCCCAAGCAGCTTAATTTTTAAAGTAATTACCTGGCATTGCATGTTCAGATGCATGCTGACCTAATGCATATTTATAATTTGTATGGCATTGTTGAATGGAGGAAACTGCCTCACAAATTTCCCAGAACAGGTTAGTGGGAAAATAAACTTTCAAAATGGTACAGTATAAAAGTTCCATATATAACAGGGGAAGTGAATAACAAAAATATTCTGTTTCTAAAGGCCAGGGAGGTGGAAGATGAGCAGGACATAGGGAAGGACATGCTTTGAATAGTATCTTACTTCTCTGAGGGAAAGTTTAACACCTCCCTAGATGTGGGAGGAGACAGATGATGGGGTGGCAGAGACTATAGGCATGCCTACCACCCCAGATAAGAGATGGGCTGTGGGACCTCAGGTCAATAGGGGAGTTTGCGTGAGGGTCACCTCAGGACCAGCTTACAGCAGCACTTTTAAGGAGCAAGATGGCTAGGACTGGTAGCTGACAATAGCATCATGGGTCATAAAAAATGACAATCTTTATGGATTAAGACTTCAGTCTCCTCCATAGGTAAATCCCTGAAGGCAGACTGTTCCCAAATTAGTCAAACTGAAATCCCTGTATTTTACTGGTGGAAGTTTTGAGGCAATTAAAATCTAATTTAGAAGGGGAAAAAGGTATCTTTGCATCTTTGGATTGTGAACTAAATTTCATACTTCTTCATATATTTATACACATATCTACATCTATATCCCTCGGCAAATATGATGCAGAGGTAGATAGGTAGGTAG
>NW_006366266.1:0-797 GCF_000327345.1 Myotis davidii
CAGTTTAGAGAATGAGGATATTCAAGAGGGATCCCTCAACTCACATAAAGATGAGAAGTACTTTAATTTTAGGAGAAACATGGTGGTCAGTATCATGTTGGAATATTTCCATCCTTTATCACCAAATCTCTTTATTTCCTCCTTCATGTCCCTCACTAGAGTGACTGCCTTTCACCTGCTCACACCTGGTTCATGGCTTCAGCTGCCCTCTGGGTTGGCCTCACTCTGAAAGTCTTCTCCCTCCAAAACAGCCTCTGCCATTTGCATCCTGATATTTAATATGTGTCATAATTAGATTCCACTCTGCTTATTGGCTGTTATATAGCAACACTTCCAATAAGTACCTTCTCTTCAACAGTATTTACTGCTCACAAGCAGGGTACAGGGCACTGTTGCCTGGTGGTGGATGCAGAAGTGAATACAACTATCACCTCTTATGTGCGCCTCTTCATGATCGTGAAGTCATGGATCTTGTCCTTGAGTGATGTATAATGTAGAGAGAGACAAATAATCGTCCATATGTGAGGCAGAATGAAATGAGTTATAATGACTGAAGGACCAACAAGGGGAAAGAAAAGGGTAGAAAAAGAGCCATAATTAAGTTCACTAATCATATCAGGAAATCATAGAGGACTGGGTATTACAATGTGTAGAGGGAGAAGGGGTGGAGCACACATTCTCGCTGAGGCTCTGTGCCACACATAGGCAAGGGGCTGTGACCATACATGGTGTATCTGGGGAAGTGCCCAAAATACATCATGCAGATCCAGGGCTGTTTTGTTTGTTTGTTTATGGTT
>NW_006366267.1:0-797 GCF_000327345.1 Myotis davidii
GCCGCAAAAATATTCATTGTGGGCCGCATCCGGGCCTCGAGTTTGACATGCTTGGGACCAACTATGCATGATCGAACTCATCAGTCTGTAAAAGTCAAGACCAAAAGGAAGTATAATTGCTCCCCTGGCCTTTCAATAATGTGTGCCATTTACTAAGGGCTTTGCCACAGATTATCACTTAGTCCTCACAACCACCTTGAAGGTGGGTATGACCCTCACCACTTTATACGTAGATGAGAAAGGGAGGATCCAGCACATTGCACAATGCATTCATTTAGCAATAGGTCAAGCACTTAATAAATGCCAGCCCGTAGATCAGGTCCTCTGATTCCCTAAACGACGGTTTCTTCATTGCTGCCTTGCTGATTTACAGTTCTGTATTATCAAAGCAAAATCAGCCAGAATCAAGTTTCCTCTGGAAATGGTAGTTTTAAGTGTTTAAGAGGAGGTTATGGACACTAGGATATGTTCAGGAAGCGTGGGGGAGCTGGATGTAACTCTTTAACCTTCAATGGTAAATCCAAGGACATCTGCCACAGAATTTGGTGCCATTGCCAGGCACTGGCCAGTTGTTTTTTTTAACTATTTTCTGCTTCCTCTGCCCAGTCTTAGTAAACCATACAGAGGCTTCCCTGTGTAGCCTTTTTTGAGATTGTCTGTCTAAACCTTATGTGAATATTCCCAATCTCTTGGGTCTGAGTATCATTAACAAATAAACTCTATGGCAATGATTGTAGCTTATTCCTCTTTATCATGTCAGTGCTCAGCACAGCCCAGAGGAGGAACTCATTAAAAGG
>NW_006366268.1:0-796 GCF_000327345.1 Myotis davidii
GAGGGCCAATGCTCTATCCATTCAGCCAGACCGGTTAGGGCTGTGAAACATTTGTAAGCCCATTATGTTGGCGTGTAGGACCATATCTGGATAGATAATACATCCCCAGTGTTAAGTTTGTACACCTGACAACACATCCCTTATACCTTAACTAGCCTCCAGCCCAAATTACAGGATCTTTGTGATCTGGCACATTACTATATCAGAAAAGTGTACAGGAATCAAGCGATCTGTCACTTTCAAAGTTGTGTGTGTTGGGGTTTGGGGGGTGGGTAGGGATGTTTTCTAAATAATGTGATTGGCCATGATCTGACTTCATAAATGTGAATCAATTCGGTGTAAAATCAAGGTGTATTTTTGAATGAGTGTTAGCAGTTATTGTGCATTTATTTAGGCATGGGAACAATCCTGCTTTTGGGAGACAACTGTGGAAAACTCTTTTTATTTATTATTTTCACAAATGTGACAAAAGGAACCTAAGAATATTTAGGAGCTAGCGAGGTGATGGAAAGGTTGACAACTCGGTTTTTATATATTTTCTCATTATTAGTAGCTCCTGATCATTGCTATGTCTTTGGGTTTTTCATACTGATTTTTTCTTTTCCCTGATTCCTTTATGTCTAATATAAAGAGTTTAGAGTCTCTTTAAGTCCATTAAAAGTGGTTTAAGCATATAATCAAGAATGGGCAGCAAGTTGGAACAAGTGGACAAATATATGAAAAACATATAAATATAGGATGTTATAGCTTCTTTGATTAAGCATTGAAAAATAGATGCACTAACAAAGGATGTTGG
>NW_006366269.1:0-797 GCF_000327345.1 Myotis davidii
ACTTTAGATTGTTCACAAGTTCTTTGGCTCTCTAAGAAAGAAACCTATGTAATGAACAGTGTACTGTTCTGTCTGTATTGGTACTTTTGCACCTTGAGTGGGAAATTTGTGTTCAAAATCATCATCATACCAAATCTAAAATAACAGAATTTGCCTTCCTCAGGTTTTCATCAGACATGGATCAGCACATATTTGGGGACCAAACCCATTAATACTGCATTTGTATAAACAACACTGATCAATTTTTTATTATAAATACCTGTCCATAGTAAAACTTGAATTTTTTTCAGGAGGTTTTAGTTTTTCCTTCAGAGGTAATTCTTAGTTCTTCGTTAACCCTTAGTTTTTTGCTGTATTCCTCTACCCCCTAATGGATAGGACTAGTCTGTCTAGGGCCACAAAATTATCAAATACTGCATGCACAGTCCTTGAGAAGCAGCACCAGACTTTCTGCTATAATCTTTGTCACAAAGCATCTTACTCCAAAGAGTCCCACATAACTCTTGTTAGACATATGTCTGTGAATTAGGCATGGAATCACAGAAGACAACATTAGCATCTTTTCTTACTGAGTCAGGATTTGCAACGGACCTGGAGATTTTAGTTTGTCAATGCTGCTTTCTACTAGACTGCATTTACTTGATTCTGGTAAGCACATAATAAGAAAGATTTTATCATCTACATCTGAAAAAATATCCATGGCTGAGTTTGGGAATTAACTATGTATTTCTATCAACTTAAAAATTGAATTAGTCAACCATTAGTAAATTATTAAGTAGTATTCTTATTCACATGTT
>NW_006366270.1:0-797 GCF_000327345.1 Myotis davidii
TTCATTTCAAACAGGCCAGATCTGGCCCACGGGTGAGCCAAACCTTTTAGGGCTGCATATTACATCTTTATTATATAGGATATGTGAATGAATGTTGATCTGTCTCTGTCTCTGCCTCCGTCTCCATCTCATTTCTATCTCTATCTACCTCCTGTTGATTCTGTTTCTCTGGAAAACCCTGTTTTTCAGTTGGTCTTAGTCATGGCTGTTTTGTCTCCTTGTGTCCCCTCAGAGCACTTGCTCCAGGGCTTGACCCGTAGGAAATGGAAACAAGTATGTGCTGTTGCACTGACCTCTGCTTAGGGCAAGAATTACCAAGTGGGAGGGGATCTCAGTTTTTTCATTTGGACCATGACATTATATGATTTCCTTAAGTTCCCTGGGCCCCCATAACCTTATCCATGAAAATGAGCCTACGCTTCCCTCTCACAGGGGTAGTAGTGAGGATTTAATGAGATCACAACTCTAAAGCCTGGCACAGAGTAGGCCCTCAGGAGTGGCTGTACCTGATTCATTATGTAGTGGTTGAACAATGCAATTATGGAAAGAGTTTTAGACAATTACATTTAGTAGCATAAATTCTAAAGTAAGTTAGTGCTGGTTTTAGGGGTTAAGATGTTTAAAATGCAGTGAAGTATGAGATACTGAAGTAATAACAATCTTGAGGAATTACAGATATAACAATTTAGTGCACACTTCACTCCAATAACGTTGTTCAATAGGTAAGACATTTTGTGTGGAAAAATGGGCTGGTTCTTGCAACTAAATGAGAACATTAAACCATCACAGTCCCCCCC
>NW_006366271.1:0-797 GCF_000327345.1 Myotis davidii
ATAATGTACTTGAGTGACTAAAGATATTTAGGTAGGTTCTCTGAAGCATTTAGGTTCATTGGTGCATTCACATTGAGGAGCAGGGTCAGTGTTCAATGTGTGTGGAGAATAACATAAAATGAGACTGATCACTAAATTGTTAACTTCTTGAAGGCAGGGACTAGCTCTAGTTTACCACTGTGTCCCAAATGCCCAGCACAGAATCTGCCAAATAAACATATTTAATATTTTAAGGATGAGTGAGCCCTGTAGTAGAAGTTGGACTCTATGTTGTAGGCACCAGAGAACATATAAAGTTTAAAAAATAAAATGCATACCTTCAAGGAGAAAACTAAGGTGTTAAAACTCTGGAGCACATGTTCTATCAACAATTGAAATAACTGGTAATCTTTTATCCAGCAGAATCAAGGTTTAGGAAGCTGTAATTAGTCTCAAAGTATATGAAGTTTTGTTCAATGAAAAGTGGAATGAATATCTGTGTAGTTCCAAAGCAAAGAATTTGCACGAGTAGATGAGAGTTTAATGAAGCACAGTGGGGCTCAATTTAAGGGAAATGAATATTTTACATCGGAACAAACTGCATGCCTTGAGTGTGTGCTACATCACTGCAAGTATTCAAGCAAAGTTGAGTGTGAGTTCTGAAAAGGCAGGAACCATATTTACCCCTTGTGTGTATATTCATATCTATCACATGATAAGATTCCATATATGTATAGAATTAATATAGTTCAGGCTCAATAGAAATCTCTCAGGGATATTGCTCATTTTCCACTCTGAACCCAAATATCCATTTTTTT
>NW_006366272.1:0-797 GCF_000327345.1 Myotis davidii
TATCCACTGAGCCAAACTGGTTAGGGCAGGCCCTAGTATATTTTTCATCTTAAAGAACACAGTCCTGACTACAAGGATGTCATCATCAGGGTGTTAGCTATATATTTTAAGAGTACATTCTGATGCTCCATCAGTTTAGCTGTTTTCTCATTTATGGGGAATATGGCACTTATATAGACCATGAATTTGAAACCCCCATTCTAATAAGGGACCACTAGTATCAATGACAGATGAAATTATGTTCAGCAGTCCTTGAAATATTTGAGTATTCTTTGTTCTCCACTATACAAGTACTCTGGTGAATAGACATAGGTCTCTTTGAGCTATATTGAAATTATTACTACTATGTATGTACATGTTGAAGCATGAAATCCATATTTGTCAAAGAACTTTGACCTCACCTTCCATCAAAGGGTCTTGTGTCTGAGAAATGTTTCAGCTCCAAATTGGGATAAGAATTGTGATTTGAATTGTTGCAGTTGTCCTTAGCCTTCTGGTCACTTATTCTTAAAGTTTCTTAATTGTAGGAGTTAAGAAATACACTCTGTGGTTGGTCATCTACCTTGCCAGTAAATGCACCATAATCTATTGCCTATCCACAAATCATGGGGGTCATGAGTATCATTTCAGCCTTTTGACCATTCCTACAATTATGCTTCTCTTGTCTCTGATGTTAAATACTGAAATGTGGCCTCTGTTCTTTTGTAGTCCTATTTTTACCACTGACATTATATTGTCCAATTGAACAACAGCCTTTATACCATCAATCTTAGCCTGCAGAAGATAGCCTGCCAGTG
>NW_006366273.1:0-792 GCF_000327345.1 Myotis davidii
TTTTTTTTTAACTCATGAAATCCAGTGAGAGTAATCATTATATCTACATTAGCATATTCTTTCCAACTGAAGTTACAGTCATTGTCAGCACCCTGAAGACTTCTTCCAACATGTGAAACAATTTCTATCTTCTCCAAACCAACATCTAAGTCAGCAGTTCCATAACTACAAAGCATATTGTCAGATAATTCTAACACATGTTTGTCTTTCTATAATCCTCAGGAATGAAAATGAGTCAAAGCCCTACCTGACATTTATACATAAAACTAGAATGCTTTTAAAATGTATTTGTAGCATATTTACTTTCCCAGTTATATTTGGTTAAGTGATATCACAATTTGCTTACATATGAAGTCACATCATTCTTAGTGAAGAGTATAGCGCTGTACAATGTGCCTTAGGTTATTGTAGTGAACAAGCACAGATCAAAATTGTTCTGAATAGTTTGGAGCAAATGCTTAAAACTGCCAGTAAAACCCATATGTAATGCAGACACACAATCAGAAATTAACTATCTTTGTGGAATAAAATCCCATTTTTTAATTTTCAACCTGTTCTTCATTTGGTGGAAGAGTACTCATGCCTATAAGACTAAAGGCTCACAAGTTTTCTAAGTACCATGACATCATCTTAGTTATTTCTGCTTCTCCAGCACACCTCAGTGCTGAGCATATGCATATTTTATCAATTGTAAATGCACGTTTAATAATGTAACATCTCTGAATGTGTCTTATAATCTATGGCAGGTCATAGTTGCTTTTTAAAATGTATTAGTTGAACACACATATCCGT
>NW_006366274.1:0-797 GCF_000327345.1 Myotis davidii
GGCTATAAAGGTGACCAACACATAATCCCACATGGAATGAATGAGGTGGTTGTATTGACACTATCAACTATTTGATTTCCTGAAATATTCTGCTGAATAATATGGTTAAATCTGTACTATTTGGAAAATGACCTATTCATACATAGGTTCCAAGTATTCCTTAACAACAACTGCCAGTCAGTGTCAAATCTGGCTTGAACACACTATAATTTCAATTAAGTGGCACACCATTTAAATATGCACATAAATAAATTGCATAGAAGAATTATGGAAGGAGAGCAGAACGATCTAACAATGCATGTCAAACTTATGGTAAACACCTATCAAGACAAATTTCCCTGATATTCTTCTCTCTAGTGAAAATACATACAGCAATATTTCTATTGAGGATGCCTTTAACAACAAACTTTGATGCTAAAAGCTTGGTTGTGAGAAGGAGAAATAGAGATAGCTTTTGGGGAATTCTTGACTCACCGCACTTTAATGGGGCACGGAGTTCAAGTGTTAAGTGCATATTGCTGTGGATTTTGGTCTTTTGGGCTATATAGGCAATTCTGTCCACTCTTAAGAGGCCAAAAGGCAGAGTATATATTTTCCAGTCTCAGGCCACTCAAATCCAGGGGTCCACCCTGGTTTTCCATAGAAAAGTTTGCACATGACATGGTGTCTTTCTCTTCTACCATAGTGGTCAGCACGAACCCAGATGTGGGGACATGAGATCTGGTCTAATCTCCCTCCCACTTAAGTCTCCTCAAGTCCAAGTCAAGTGTGTGCTTATGGACATGTGACAATCTCTT
>NW_006366275.1:0-797 GCF_000327345.1 Myotis davidii
AAAAAAGATTTTATTTCACTCTATGGACATTTGAGGGAATCTGATTTAGGTTTTGAAGTTGTCCAGAGTTCCCAGATACCGTGAGCAATGGTCACATTGGTACTACACTGAAGGGAGCAAGTCCCAGAGTTCATTAGGATGTAAACAGTCGGGGGAAGGAAAAGCCACCTCAGTAGTCACCCAAGAAGATCTGAAAGAGAAATGGGACAATATTTGGGTACAACAGTAACATCCAAGTCTACTCTCTTAGCCAAATGTCTTAGCTTTGTGTCTCTGCCTCTCTGTTGTGTTCACTGTGATTTTCTCCTTCTGCAGCTATTGACTGCCATCTCTCTCTTCTATATTCCCTATCCCATGTCTTCTTTTTACTGGTGGCTTCCATTGTCTCATCTGCTTCTGCTTCTCTTATTATATCCCTCTTGGTGTCTCACATTCAGACATCCTAGGAAGGAGGCTCTTACTGGTTCTGTCTCTCACTAGCCAGGGAAGTATGCCTTTGATGTGCAGAGCGGTTGACCTGAGTCCCCTCTCAGTTAAGTAGGACAGTTCATAGACAACTATCAGGACAAGGAGCAAAAACAGGCCTAAATAGTGACCTGTTCCCCCCATTTTGGAAGTATTTACTCTCAGTCACCTGTTGCTTTCTTGGTCTATAAATATGCACCAGTATATGGATGTCCAGGCATCAGGGGTACTGTCCACACTACAGGTGTCCTCGCCATTATTAAGATAAACAGTCAAATGGTATCAACTTGGTGAATCAATATGGTGAAGAAATGCTAGCTGTGGCCCTAACC
>NW_006366276.1:0-797 GCF_000327345.1 Myotis davidii
AAAGAATTTGCAAAGTCAGTTATGAATCAAGATGTTTTAAGAGAGAAAAATCATAGTCAGAAGAAAAACCCTGAGCCCACAGTGTGTGGAATCCTTTACAAGGAATGGAGAACAAACTATTGTTAAAGTTGTCACAAGGGAAGCAAATGATTCTCCTTGCAGAAGGCCCTGCAAGTGTGCTCGTTTTATGAATTAATTTCTCCAAACTATTATTGATGGAAATGTAATAGACCGAAGCTACAGGAAGTAAAATGATAGCCCATTCTAAGCCTGACATTTCTTGTAAATGCATCTAGTATTTCCTGACCCATGTTGCTCAATTTGAGAATTCTCCCCTAAGACAATTCTCCAATGTTTATAATTTTGAATTGAGAGGCATATTAAAGAGAATAATTTCAGAGTGTGTGACTGTTCCTTTCAAGTTTATCCTGTTTGCCTTAAGTCAAAAAGATATTCAGAGTCTCTGAATTTAACAAGAGAACAGAACATTGTTGAAATGATCCTTATGGTATACAGCATTCCTCCCACTCAGTGAAAGGGGTGTTTGAGGTCCAATAAATATATTCAGCCTCCATGACCAAGTTCTAAAATAAGTAAGAGAAAAGCATAGGTATCAAAGAGCACAGCTATTTTCATTTTTTAAAAGCTAAACAGAAATACCTGTATTGGAGAATGTGACCAAATGGGATTTAATATTGTGATACAATGATCTTGTTAATGCTTCATCTCCATCACAGGAGAAACCAGAAAATCAAATGCTTCCCTTTGGGGGTCTGTGTAGCAGAAAATAGAAGCTT
>NW_006366277.1:0-797 GCF_000327345.1 Myotis davidii
TTCTGGTATTTTCTAATAGTGTTTGTCGACGAGGAATGTTCAATTGCACATACTATCCATGTCCAGCAGTGTGCACAATATATGGGGATCGGCATTATCATTCTTTTGATGGGCTGGAATATGACTATATTGGTGATTGCCAGGTATTTTTGATAAAGGTATGTCACAATTACTTATACTTTTATTTGCAGTTATGTAAAGACAATGTAAAAAAACAACTATGCTGGGCCATGGTATATCAAATCCATACATCATTCATATAATTTATAAAAGTAAGCAATTTCAATCTAATTTCCTTGGCTCATTCTAAAGTTTTATTATTTATAAGTGATGAGCCAATTCTGAAACTTTCTGTGCCTCCGTTTTCTAATTTGTAAGATGAGGATAATAATTGGACCTATTTCCAGGGGTAGTTCTTAGGATTAACTGAACTATGCAACACTTTCAGATAGTGCTTGATATATAGTTACTACACAATAAATATCAACTAATTTATTTTTACTGACTTAATTGGGTGAATACAAATATAAGACATTAAATCATGTACTGGACTATGATTTGGTTATGGTTGCAGCAATCAAAAGGCATTATTCTCAACTCTAGACATGCTATTTTGATAAGTTTTGGTAATCCCTAGGCTTTGTATATCTGAAGTAATCCTTCAAATTTCTCATATGTTTAATGCGTTTGGACATTCTGTATACCTAAATTTTATTTAGATATCACTGATCAAAGAATTAAACTTCTAAATCCAAAAACTAAGCTTTAGAAAAAAATTGCACAAAAATAAACAAAAT
>NW_006366278.1:0-797 GCF_000327345.1 Myotis davidii
CCAAACCAGCCAGGGCAACAATGAGTTGTTTGTGTGTCACAATTTCCAAAGGCCAAGTGTAATAGCAAGGTTAGAGTTTATCTTTGGGGGCTAAAGACAGATTACACTGGATCCAATAGTTAGAAATGGTCTTTGCTAATTCAGGAAGGGGAACTACTGATGTAGTTAGTGTCAGAGGGACTCAAGGGGTGGGTTTTGTGGAAGGTGACAGAAGACATCTCAGTAAGTGTGTGGTGAGCAGCATTTGTGTGAGCCTGGGCCTGGCAGAGTCTGGGATGGTTAGACGTCAAGATGCTCATTTCTAATCAAAGATTGGAATGATGATGGAGGGACATCAGCCTGTAGGAAAGGATAGAGAGCCTGGTGCCAGAGTGCTGCATGGAGGTGGAGGGCCTGATGGGTAGACTGTCAGAGAGGGCTGCTGAGGGACTGTATATGAAAGCAGGTCAGATGAAGGGAGGACAGATCTGTCGTTTCTTATCCAAAATGCTTGGGACCAGAAACAATTTGGCTTTCAGAAGCTGATGCTTTCAGATAGATTGTGTTCTACGTGTATTATGTAACATCACCATCAGGGGCAGGGCAGGAACCTGTAATATCTCTGCAGAAAAATATATGACTATTTCCACTAAACGCTATCATTAAAAAGCATAAATAGCTTCAAAGTTCAGATCAGAATTAGTTCAGAAAAGTCAGTTTGCTGTCAAATTGCTTATGAAAAAAACTCAAGAGCTTCTTGGGTTTTGGAGTTAGGCTGAAGAATGGTGGACCTATGTCATCATTAAGGTGAATCATTT
>NW_006366279.1:0-797 GCF_000327345.1 Myotis davidii
CCCTTCCACTCTCTCCAAAAATTAATGGAAAAAAGATCCTCAAATGAGAATTAACAAAACGAATTTTTTAAAAGGCCAAGCTATACTTGAACTGGAAATGGAGTTAATGTGGTTAAGGATTACAAAGTTGGAAAATCTGTGATGGTTACTGCTCACCAGTCAGGCTTGTCCCATTCCACTACAGCTGCAATCTCGAAGAACAAGAACATAGTGACAAAACTGGTTAAAGAATCGGCTTCACCGAAGGTAATGAGACTGACAAAAAGTTGAGGAGGGCCTGTATCAGACATGGAGAAACTTCTGATGACCTGAATTGAAGTCCTGACACAGCAGAGCCCTGTCTCGGCATCATGACAATCACGGCAAAAGCAAAAAGCTTGTGATGTTGAAAGAAAGGGCTGGGCCCAATTACAGGATTCAATTTACTGCTGGCTCTGGATGATTTAAAAGATTCAAGAATCATTATTCGTTATATAATGTGAAAGTGAATGGTGAGTCTGTGAGTGCCGATGTGAAAGCAGCTAAAGAATTTTTGGAAACTCTAGATTAGCTGACTGGGAAGGAAAACCATTTGCCAGAGCAAATATTCAGGATAGCTGAAACCTCCCTATTCTGGAAATGGATGCCTCCTGAAAGGACTTTCACCCACAAGGAGGCCAAGTCAGTGCCAGTGTTCAAGGCTTTTAAGGACAGGAAGACAGTTTTGCTTGAGGGCAATGTTGCAGGCTACACATTGAAACCCGTTGTGGTCTGGCATGATGAGAACCCCGGGACCTTCAAGCATATCACTAAGCACA
>NW_006366280.1:0-797 GCF_000327345.1 Myotis davidii
AGCTTTTGTGCCTATTGACATGGTTTAGTCTCCACATACCTTCTGAAAAAACTCCTTTTGAAATGAATGTTTACAAAATCAATCATATATGGCATTGTTTGTATCCCTTCAACATGTCCCACAATAGAAGTAGAAATATCCAAATTCTTTTGTGTAACTAACAAAGCCTTATATGATCTGCCTGCTATAACTCTATGACATAATCTTCTACCATTTTTCTATGTTTCACTATGTCATAGCTACTTTGACATTAATTTTGTGTTTTAAACAAGCAAGCACTTTTTGGCCCCTAGGTCTCTGCATTCATTGCTCCCTTCTCCTAAAATACTCTAATTGCAGGTTTTCATAGAGTTGATCTCATCACAGGTCTTATTTTCAATATAAGCTATTTAACATGTAATTCAATGATTTTGATACAGAAGGAACCAAAGGTATAATTCTGATGTGCTGATCATGGTCTACGTCTTAATCTACATGGTGAACATGCAAAATTATGCCCCCAAAATGATGGAGTACTGTCTTTAGTTTTAGCAATTTTTATACACATTTTGGTATATATTTATACCTCACTAAAACGTTAAAAAAAAAAACTATTCAGAAATTTCCCATGACCACCTGTCTGAATAGCCTGCCCAAGCTCTACCTCTTTGAATTTATACATTTCTCAGCTTTATGTGCTTTGTAGAACTGAATACTTCCAGAAGTAACCTAACATATTTAAACACTTACATGTTTAGTGTGTCTTATCCAGATAGAATGTAAGATATTTAAGAGATGCATTTTGCTTTACTTTTATA
>NW_006366281.1:0-798 GCF_000327345.1 Myotis davidii
GGAAAGTGTAGAGGGACTGGTAGGTGAGGTAGGTGGGCTGGAGACTGTAGATGTTCGAACTGGGGAAGAGATGACTAAAGAGCGTCTGCTGCTGCTAAAAAATGAAGGACATTCAGGTTCAGAAAAGCAAAAAAAATGGAAGTTTTATTGGGCATTTTTAAGTACCCCCAAATAATGATGCATGCTATAGAATAACAGAATGAAATAAGATGACACTAGAAAGTCTATATAATTTGCAATAATGCTTATGTTATCAAGTGGAGTGAAAAAGGCTATATCAAAATCTCAATTATTTAAAAATATATAAAGAAAAAGAGACCAGAAAGTAACAAGAACATACTAACAAAATATTTTCTCTGGGGAAAAGATTCATGGGTGATATGCAGTTATCTTCATGGATTCTGCATTTGCAAATTCACTGACTCCCTAAAATTTACTTGTAACCCAAAATCAATACTCATGATGCTTTCATGGTGATTCATGAACGTGTGCAAGCTGTGAAAAATCAGTGCCTGACAGCACTTTTTCACCTGAGGTCTAACAAGGAAATATTCTGCCTTCTTGCTTCAGCTCTCACATTGTAAACATGTCCTTTTGCCATATTTTTCACACTGCTGTACTTTTGTTAGTGGTTTTTATGTCTAAAATGGCCTCCAAGTATAGTGCTAAAGTGCTAAGAGCAAAAGGACTGTGATGTGCCTTACAGAGAAAATATGTATGTTATAAGCTTTGTTCAGACATGAGTTATATAATTCTGTGGACTGTGAGTTCAATGTTAATGAATCAACAACATATATT
>NW_006366282.1:0-798 GCF_000327345.1 Myotis davidii
CTTTCTCCATTGCTGGTAACATTAGCACATTTTTCTCTAAAAATGTCATGCTGATTTAGAACCCATGAATGATATCTATATGGTTGACTATTTATTGATTTGCTCATTCCTTTGAGTGATAATGATGGTCTAGGAAAAGTAAGTCTTAGGTCACTTATATTAGGGAAAATAGAAGGCACAGTGCTTTCCCAAGGGTTGTTGGGTGAAATAAGATCACATGTACGGAAAAATAAACCACAGTGCCTGTCACATAATAGGTGTTAAATAATTGTTTTTCATCCATTTAATATATTCACACCCCAAACTTTATCTGTCTAGTATCAGACCTTGTTCCTTGAGCAAGCAGATTGCTTACACAAGGTAGGCAGTTCCAACTGTATTGAAATCATTTGCCTGAAATGTTTTCTTTCTCATTCAACATTGCTTGTTTACATGGTGTCGGATCAAATAGAAGAGTGAAGAACAACGTGATTCATGATCTTCCTCCACAGAGGCAGCTGCAACATAAACGATGTCTCAGGAAACAGGATAATCTGTTTGTATGACCACGACTCTGTGATCCCTGACCTGTCTTAATCTTCAGGGGTGGGTATGTGTGGCACCTTTGTCCCAGGTGGAAGAGCTTATTAAAAAAAAAAATGATCCTGTTGACTTTTTAAAAAATATCATTGCAGATAGCTTGAAAATCTTTGATATATTTTAAATCTTCTCTTGATTCATGGGGCTCGAGAATTCACATCTCCCTCTTTGCAAAAGTAACAACAAATTCTCCTGAAATCCCATCTCTCTTGAGGATTT
>NW_006366283.1:0-798 GCF_000327345.1 Myotis davidii
ATCTGAAAAACTGTCACAGCCAAGAGGAGCCTAGGGAGACAGGATGACTGACTGCAATGTGGTATCTCAAGTGATATCCTGGAACAGAAAAGGAGATTAGGTAAAGACTAAGGAAATATGATAAAGCAGACTTCAATTAATAATAATGTATCAATATTGGTTAACTAATGGTGACAAATGTGCCACACTAACATAGACAATAAAGAGGAAAGTAGGCATGGAGGTGTATGGGAACTCCCTGTGATATCTCTGCAATTTTTCTATAAATCTAAATACTTATACTTCTTCTAAAAAAGTTATTTTTTATAAAAGGTTATATTCATGGAATTCTAGAGAAAGATGCAGACTTATTCCCCTATTCCAATGACCTCAAATTATTCATAAAACTGAGATACATGTTCATGGTCATGAAAGTTGTTAAAGGAACTAAATAATCACAAAGAAAGTGCTTTCTTCTTCATTAAAAGTTGATTACATCATTTAGAATGCATTTGACTAAAAGTAATAGAAAATGTGGCTTATATTGGCAGAATGGAGAGATGGGCTCCCCAGAGCCACCCTACCTCTAGAATTTACCTTATATGTCAAATTCTACTTCACCCCTTTAAGGTACACATTAGCTATATGTGGGAAATCAGCAATACACAGTTTTGCTTTTTCCTACTTTCTTTATACAGACTCTTCCTAGAGCTTCAGGCACATCTAAAGAAATTATTATGCTTCATTTGCCATGCCAGGTCAGGTAAGAAAAGTGTGTGAACAAATCCAGGGTGACTCTGGAATAGTCTGAAGTAGGTG
>NW_006366284.1:0-798 GCF_000327345.1 Myotis davidii
GGCTAATGAGTTTGCCGACCACTGGGCTAGCTGTTCTTCCTTCCTGGCAAATTCCCTGAGCTTCTGGTAAATTCCCATTATTAGCTACAGGCTGGGATTCGCTGAGCTCTGGGGATTGAGGGTTCAGACTTTCATATCTTTGGGATGGGAAGCCAAGTGGAAAGTGTCCCCTATCCCCAGGGCCAAAGTAGTGGTGGCCATGGTGACCCCACAGGCAGAGACTCCTGGGGTCAGTCTCTGGGGAAGCTTGGTGGTAGATGCACAGCCCAGCAGCCTTGAAGGAGAGGGGGGTGGCCACTTCTGAGCCCACATGGGATGCAAACAGGAAAACAGCTGGGAGTGATATCAAGAAAAGAACCTTCCAGAAATCCAACCTGGAATAGACTGACCCATGCTAATTGAGCCCATGAAGTAACGATTTCACACAATAGTCACGGGCAGGTAAGGCTAGACCCGGTGTCGGAAATGCCACCCTTTATAACAACGGAGGCTGGCCCACTGAGGCCCTGCAGGTGTGGGGGGAGGTGGCCGTCTGGTCTGGATGTTGGACTCACTTGCCGGATGCTGGTATTAGCCAGAGGAATTTTAGTCCCTTGTCCACCCGGAGAGTAAAATTAATCGAGGCAGAAGCAAAAGTGTGTGGAACAATTTATTGAACGTCTGCTGATGATCAGCAATGTGCTAAGGCATTTACATCACCTCAAGGAAACAAACGAAGCAGCCACTCTCACCCCCATGTTACAGAAGAGGAAACGGAAGCTCAGATTTCAAGAGTCTTTTTCAAGATCAGCCAGTGGA
>NW_006366285.1:0-798 GCF_000327345.1 Myotis davidii
GATTCTCTCTCATCTTTGATATTTCTCTCTCTCACTTCCTCTAAAATCAATAAAAATATATTTAAAGAAATACGTGTTCACAAAAAGACTTTTACTAAAATATTTATAGATGCTTTATTCACAATATCTCCAAATTTGAAATAACCCAACAATCCATCAATAGATTTATCTATTTTAGATATGTTATGGTATATTTACAAAATAGACTAATACATAGCATACTTAGAGAAAGAACATTGATAGACACAGAAACATAAATGACTCTCCACAAACATTTATTGTTGAGTGAAAGAAGCCAGAAATTCAAGTATAAGAAAAATTAAGCTTTTAAGATAAAAATAACAATAGTTATTTATGGTGGTTGGGATTGACTAGAGAGACACATGCGGGAACTTTCTGAGATGGTGCAAATTATATCTCAATTTGGATATTGGTTATATGAGTGCATTCATTTGTCCAAATTCATCAAATTTTGTAATTACATATTTAAAACCTCTGCATCTCATGTATATCGACTTTATCTCATTTAAGAAAAAGCCCCATTAAAAAACCAAAGTATATGAATTTGAGCAATTAACTCCATATTTTTTAAGTGAATGTGAAAATAACCCTCTAATTGTAAAATGCTTTGGTATAGGTATAGCATGGCAGAACATATGTTTGTTCTGTGCCAACTGAGACCACAAGAGAATAGTACAAAGTGAGGACACAGCTCCAATATGTACACATTACAGTTAACATGGTAACATGTAAAGTGAGTCTGCCTGACTCTGAGTGTGTGTGTGTGTGTGTGTGTGT